>NW_006399776.1:22703681-22704408 GCF_000299155.1 Elephantulus edwardii
TGTTGTGATCCATACAGTCAAATGTCTTTGCATAATCAATGAAACACAAGATATTTCTCTGGTACTCTCTGCTTTCTGCCAAGATCCATCTAACATTAGCTATAATATTCTTAGTAACACGGCCCCGTCTAAATCCAGCCTGCACTTCTAGTAGTTCTCTTTTGATGTGCTGTTCCAGTCGTTTTTGGCTAATCTTCAGCAGAACCTTGCTTGCATGTGAAATCAATTATATTGTTCGATAATTTCCACATTCTGTTGGATCATTTTTCTTTGGAATGGGAACAAATATTGATCTCTTCCAGTCAGTTGGTCAAGTGGTTGTCCTCCAGATTTCCTGACACAACTTGGTGAGCACATCTAGGGCACCATCTGTTAGTTGAAATATGTCAATTAGTATACCATCAATTCCTGGTGCCTTATTTTTTTGCCAATTCCTTCAAAGCAGCTTGAAGTTCTCCCTTCATCATCATAGGCTCCTGCTCATATATTGTTTCATGAAATTCTTTTGTGTCTGCCAATTCCTTTCGCTACAATGACTTTGTATACTCTTTCCATCTTCTTTTAATACTTCCAGGATCATTTAATATTCTGCCCAAAGCATACTTAAGTATAGCAATTTGAGGTTTGAATTTGTTCTTCAGTTCCTTGAGCTTAAGAAATGCTGTACAAGTTTGGCCCTTTTGATTTTCTGACTCCAGCTCCTTGCACATTTCATTGTAATACTTTG
>NW_006399776.1:22705088-22706286 GCF_000299155.1 Elephantulus edwardii
TAGTGTTGGAGAAGAGTATTGAATATACCATGGGCTGCTAAGAAAACAAATAGGTTTGTGCTACAGAGGGTTAAGCCAGGATGATCCTTGGAGGCAAGGATTCTGAAGTTTCATCTGACATACTTTGGACATGTTGCAAGGAGGGATCGATCAATCCTTGGAGAAGGACATCATGCTTGGGAGGGTGGAAGGACAGCGCAGGAGAAGAAGACCCTCTATGAGGTGGACTGATTTTTAGTGACTGGGTGATTGGGGTGAGTGTGTCAAAGACAGTTAGACTGGCACAGGATGAGTTGCAGGCAACTAGATGGCACATAAAAACAACAACTACTACCCTTCCCAGCATCATGTCCCTCCCCAAAGAACAGCCCCTCTAGCAACATGTCCAAAGTATGTGAGGTGATGTTTCATCATTCTTGCTTCCAAAAATCACTTCAGCTGAACCTTCACTAAGACATATCTATTTATTTTCTTGGCCATCCATGAGATGTTCAGTACTCTTCTCCAACACCACAGCTTAAAAGGTATCCATTCTTCTTCTACACAGCAAGTGACTGGAAAGACTATGGCCTAAATCTGATGCCTCAAACTGATAGCATTACTCCTCAATAATTTGGAGAGGCAGATTTTAACTAACTGCAGATTTTCCCAATGTAACGTGTCTCCTTATTTCCTGACCAGGGGTGTTAACTGTGGATCCAAGAAAGATGAAACTGTTGACAGTTTCAATCTCCTCTCCATCCATCATGATGTTGCCTATCACTCCAGTGATAAGAATCTTTGTTTCCTTGATATTGAGGTGCAATCCATAGCAAAGGCTGCAATCCTTGATCTTCTTTAACAAGTGCTTCAAGTCCTCCTCACTTTCAGCAAAAATCTTTTTTACTATCTTTTGTAATAGGACATTTCTACCTGTCTCTGTGATAGTTTAACCAGGTAGGGAGTAAGTTTCTAAAAATGTGTTCATTTCCTTTAAGTTTTCAAGTCTGTGGGAGTACAGTTCATTGTTGTTGTTATGTGGTGTTGAACTGCTTGCAATTCATAGGGAACCTGTTTACAACAGTCCTATACCCTTCTCTTTCCATTGGCAATCTTATTGTCTCCTACACACTTAACCCCATTACCCCAGTCACTGAACAGATCCATCTCATCAATGGTCTCCCTCTCTTGTGCTGTCCCTCCACCCTCCCAAGTATGA
>NW_006399776.1:22707746-22708958 GCF_000299155.1 Elephantulus edwardii
ATCTGTTAGCTGAAATATGTCAATTGGTATACCATCTATTCCTGGAGCCTTATTTTTTGCCATTTCCTTCAAAGCAGCCTGAACTTCTTCTTTCAATGCCGAAAGTATGTGAGACAAAATTTTATCATCTTTGCCTCTAAGAACACCCCAGAACTACTTCCTCCTTCCTTGTTTATTCTTCTGGTAGTCCATGAGATCTTCAACACCCTTTTCCAGAAGAGTATTGTCCACCTTTCTGATGCATAGCAAGTAACTGCAAAGACCATGATCTGAATCAGGCACACCTTAGTCTCCAGACTGACATCACTGCTCTTCAGTAGTTTGGAGAAGTCTTTGACAGCAGACTTTCTCATCACAATACATCTTTTCATTTTCTGTCTGCTGGTACCAATAGTGTTGATTGTGGAGCCAAGCAAACTAAAGCTGTTAACAATCTCAATCTCTTTACCATCTATCATGATGCTGCCAATTCACCCAGTGGTAAGAATCTTTGTTTTCTTGATGTTGAGCTTCAATCCATACTTAAGGCTGCAATCCTTAACCTTCTGCAGCAAGCATTTTAGGTCCTTCTCTGTTTCAGCAAACAGAGTTGTGTCATCCGTGTAATGCAGATTGTTGATAAGTCTTCCTCCAATCCTGATGCCACATTTCTCCTCGTACAGCCTAGAGCCCTGGATGATCTTTTCTGCATATAGATTGAAAAAGTATGGAGACAGGACACATCCCTTGCATACACCCTTCCCAATTTTGAACCATGGAGTGTTTTCTTGCTCTGTTCTGATGACTGCCTCCTGGTCCATGTATAGGTAGTATTGTTATTGTCCTTTCTTAGTTTATTCTGTTAAGACATCACCCATATAATTTCTTATTCATTTTATTTGTGTTCTTCATTTTGTTAGATTTGTCAGCACTTTCTTGATTTTATTAATCCTAAAAAATTAAATAAGTCTTGTTAATTCTTCCCATTGTTTTCCCATGTTCGAATTAATTTATTTCTGATCTTTATAATTTCCTTTCTTCTGAATAGTGTAGGCTTTGTTTGCTGTTCTAATTGTTGGAAATGTTGGGGTAAGGTGTTGATTTTGGTTCTTTCTTCTTTTTTGGATGTGCATGTTTATTGTTGTACATTGACCTCTTTTTTATTATTATTAAATTTTATTAGTTTTAATGAACATATACAGAGATTTTGGGTTTTCATTCATTCATTGTTGC
>NW_006399776.1:22709456-22753210 GCF_000299155.1 Elephantulus edwardii
TAGAGGTTCTAATAGTGGCACAAATCAAGTTACAGAGGCAAGGTGGTTCTTACAATAAAAGGCCTATAGACTAGCACTTTGTCTATTATAGTGTAGAGGTTAAGAACCACAAGATGTAGAGGCTCAGCTATGTCATTTATGGTTCTTAAGGTACATTGACCTCTGAGTGTTGCTTTTGCTGTGTCTCAAAGATTTTGGTATGTGATATGTTCATTCTCATTTGTTTCAAGAAATTATTAAATTTTTTAAATGTCTTCTGTTACCTAATAGTGTTTACCCAGGCTGTTACTTAGTTTTCACGTGTTGACTTTTCCCTTAAATCTTCCTGTTATTTTTAATTTTATAGTATTGTGATCTGAAAAGATGTTTTGTATTTTGATGTTTTTAAATTCATTGTGGCTTCCTCTGAAATCTAACATTGGTCAAGTCTGGAAAATGTGCACTAGCAAAATATATACCTTGTGCTCTTGTTGGATGAAATGTTCTTTATATATTTACAAGATCCAGTTGGTTAACTGTATTGTTTAGTTCTTCTGTGCCTTTGTTGAATTTCTTTCTAGTAGTTACATCTTTCATCAAAAGTGGTGGATTGAAGTCTCCTACAATTATTGTGGAGTTGGCTGTCTATTTCTTTCTTCAAATCTGTTAAAGTTTGCTTTATGTATCTGGCAGTTTTGCCATTATTGGCATAGATATATATGTAGTATAGCTAAGTCTTCTCATTCATTTGATCATTACATAATCCTCTTCCTTGTTGTTTATGCTCAATTTTGCCTGGAAGTCTATTTTATCATAAATTAATACTGCTATTTCTGCTCTTTTTGATTGTTATTTGCATGATATGTTTTTCCACCCTCTGATTATTTAAAAGATTTTATTGCCTAGTAAATGTCACATATTCAAGCATGTGTTTTTATATAATTATTGTAAAACAGGATGATCAGTGTCAAAACTTTCATCACTTGTTTCTTGTCTCCACAATGACTTCATTTTTCTTTCTTGAAATGCTGCATGGCACACCTGAGGTAATGAAACATTCTGTTAAGGACGGAAATATTCATCCAGTTACTTAAGGATGTAACTTTGATTCATTATAACAACAGCAGTTCAAGATGCAACAAAGCCTGAGTTTTAAAGATATCTAAGTTATCATGATAAATGCTTTCCAAAAATTTGTCAAAGGATGGTTGTGAAAAGACAAGTAGGTCCACAACTGCTATTCTTATAATAACAATGGTAATGACTTTGGATTTTAGGGGTTTTGTGTGGTTTTTTTCCATTTCTGTTTATTATACTCTGTATTTTTGCATCTGGGTCAGTTTCTAACCTCAGAATGACTTGTCATGCATGTTAATTTTGGTTTCTTATCTGTCACTGCTGGCTCTCAGTCAAAAGAACTCCCTTTACTGTTGGTTTAGGGTTGGTCTAGTTTCCACAAATACTTTTTATCTGTAAATATCCTGATTTCACCCTTATACATGAGGGACAATTTCGCTGGGTACAGAATTCTTATTTAGTATTTTTTTTTCTGCATGGTTTCTGCTGAGAAATTGAAACTTGGTCTGACTGCTTCTCCTTTGTAGCTAACTCACTTTCCCACCAGAGCTGCTTTTAGTATTATTTGTCTTTAATTCTGGAAAAATACGATTATGTTTTGGTTTTTTCCTTTAGGGTCTATCCTGCTGGGGGTTTGCTCAACTTTTAAGTTTTCTCCTTTTTAATAATATTTGGGAAGTTTTCTTTCAGCAAATTTTCAACAATTTCCTCTCTGATGTTTGGTTTTGATCTCATCCTGTTCTGGAATACCAATCACACATAAATTATTTCTCTTACTTTTGTCCACATGATTCTTATGCTGTCTTTTTTTTTCTTGTTTCTCTAACAGCTTAATATTGAAAGATTTGTATTCTGTCTCACTAAGTCTGTGTTCCACTTCTTCAATTCTATTCTTTTGTTCTTTAATGTGTTATCTATTTTGAAAATTTTAATGTTCTGAATGTTCATTTTTTGGTTTGTATTCCATCTAATTTTCTATTTAGTTTTTCCTCTTTCTTGCTCTTTTTTTAAAGTTTTTCTAGAGTTTTTCCAGTTTTCACTGGGTTTTGTCTGTGGTTTCTTCCAACTTTTCCTCAATCCAATGAAGACATTTTAACTTTTATTCTTTTAAATTTCTTATCAGAAAGTTCCAAAAGTATTTCTTCCTCTGAAATTTGTATTTTGGTCCCTTTTGTATTATAGCTTGTCTTGGGTTTTTTGGTGGTTTAATATTATCTGCTGCCTCCAGGACATTGTATCAGTGTTGTCTCTGTATTATTTTGTTTTGCTGCATCTGATCAAGCCTTTTGTGTGTGCTGATACAATAATTTAGAAATTCTTAATTTTCCACCTCCTGTTATCTGGTGGATGAGACAGAGGATGGTGGTGTGTGTGCAGTTCTGTCTGCTGTTTGTGTTCAGCAGTTGAGGCAGACTGAATTGGTGTAGGCTGCAATCTTTTATAGATCAATTGGAGCAAGAGCAGTATTTAGTCTTGCCCAGTAGGTAAAGCTGCAGGAGGTCTATGTATGGCTGGATACCACTGCTGTCTTTCCTGTTGTCAGTCAGCAGGTGTGGATACCATCACCATAAGCCTCAATTCCCATGCCAACCAGAAAAATGGCTGTGCTGGGCTGTTCTTGTTCTGTGTTTTATCTGTCTCTTTGATACTTTCAATCCATCTCCTTTACTCCATGTTTAAAATACATCTAATATTTTTCTTTTTAAAATCAGGGATCCCGAATTATCATCCATATCTATCATCTTTGTTTTGGGTGTCTTTGTTGAAACAGAACCTAGCTGCCATCTCTCAAATGCATCTTGACATTGATTTTTTTATGTGCTATCAAGTCACTTGCAACTCATAGTGACCCTAAGTACAACAGCTCTGAACTCTGCTCTACCAATTTAACTGTCTCCTACACACCTACTCCAGTCACTGAGTCAATCCATATAATCTAGGATCTTCCTCTCCTGAGCTGTCCCTCCACCCTTCCAAGCATGATGTCCTTCTCCAAAGACTGACTGAACCTTCCTTGAAATGCACCCAAAGTATGTCAGATGGAGCTTCAAAATCTTTGTCTCCAAGGAACAGCCTGGTTTCACCCTCTCCAAGACAGACCTGTTCTCTTAGCAGTCCATGGTATATTCAATATTCTTCTCCAGCGCCACAGCTCAAAGGCATTCATTTTCCTTCTATCATCTTTAGTCATTGTGCAGCTCTCTGATGTACAGCAAGTAGTTGTGAAGACATGGCCTGGATCAGGTGCACCTTGGGTTCGAGACTGACATTGTTGCTCTTTGTCTTTAGTTCCCTTAATTCCTGTTCATGTGAACAACATTCAACTAAGGAACACTGACTATACCACTGACTTCCAAAGGAACAATCTGTCTTGGAAGATGTACCAGCAGAACGCTTCTTAGACGCAAGGAAAGTGAGACTTCATGTCACCTGCTTTAGGCACATTATCAGGAAGAACCAGTGCTTGGAGAACATATCATGCTGGGAGAAACAGAGGGTTAGTGAAAGAGAAGAAGAAATGAAATGGATTAACAACTGGCTCATGCACAGCAGCAAACTGTGGAGATGGCACAGAATTTAGTATTTTTTTCTGTTATACATAAAATTACAAGTTAGAACCAACTCAAAAACACCCAACATGTTCTTAAAAATCTTTGTTTTAATGCACACCCATGTTTGTTGTGGCTTTGTTCACAATAGCAAGGAGTTGGAAACAACCTAAGTGCCCATCAACAAATGAATGGCTAGAGAAGCTGTGGTATATTCACACAATGGAACACAACGCTGCATTGAAAAACAAGGAACTCATGCAATATTATTCAAAATGGGTGACTCTGGAGGGCATTATGCTGAGTGAAGTATCTCCATCACAAAAGGACAAATACTGCATGGTGCCACTGTTGTAAAACAGGACTGACATCGGGGTTGGGGAGAGACTGAGAAAGATGGGTTCAATAATGTATACTGCATTGAAACAGATGAGGGAGAAAACTGTTTAAAAGGGATATATGATTAGTGTGTGTGTGTGTGTGTGTGTGTGAGAGAGAGAGAGAGACAGAGAGAGACAGAGACAGAGAGAGAGAGATATTAGGTATTTTTGTTATGACAGGAGTCCAGAGCGAAGGCTGCATAGTGGAGTGGACCTGGGGGGAGGGTTTGTAAAACAATGAAAGAATTTTTCTTTTACTTTTCCAAGAGGGTAGTATACTAGGGGAAGAGTTGGGAGGAGAGAAAAGTGTAACAATGAATGAATGGAAATCCAAAGTCTCTGTAAATTTTCATTGAAATTAATAATAAAATTTTAAAAATATTTGTCTCATACCTCAGTGTAAAATTTCACATTTTTTATTTCTTATATCATTGGAGATACTTTTATTAATCTAGATTTCAAAATATGTAGACTTATTCTTTTTCCTAGCCCATAGTTTCAAACCATACTGCATGAAAATCTAATTTATTTATCTTCAACGTCTTCATTAATATTTTTTTTTACATTTTAACTAGGACTCTTCAGTTGGTAGCAGCGTTGAAGTGATCACTATTACCACACACTTCAACCTCACACTATTAGTCATACTATTCAGCCAATATTTTCCTTTTGGCTTACAATCTATACTCATGGCATTTAACCAAAAAAGAATTTTAGAGTGATATGATTAGTTCTTAGGCAAAACACATATGAGATAGAAGTAATGACTATTTGTGTCAATCAAATTCTGGTTAGGCACTTCACCAAAGATGACATTCAGATGGCAAACAAACACATGAAGAAATGTTCAAAATCCCTAGCTCTAAGAGAGATGCAAATCAAAACAACTATGAGATATCATCTCACCCCCATAAGACTAGCAAAATTTAACAGAACAGCAAACTACAAATGCTGTCAATGTTGTGGAGAAACTGGAACCCTTATTCACTGTTGGTGGGAGTGTAAAATGGTGCAACCACTATGGAAGGCAGTAAGGCACTTTCTCAGAAAAAATCTGCAAATAAAAATACCATTTGACCCAGCAATTCCACTACTGGGAATATACCCTAAAGAAACCATACCTACCATCCAGGTAGATATATGCACACCCATGCTTACTGCGGCTTTGTTCACAATAGCAAAGAGTTGGAAACACCCTAACTGCCCATCAACAAAATGGATGTATAGAGAAACTGTGGTACATTCACAGACTGGAATATTATGCTGCATTGAAAAATAAAAAAACTCATGAAATAGTACATAAAATGGGTGACCCTGGAGGACATTATGCTGAGGGAAATATCTCAGTCACAAAAAAGATAAATACGGCATAATACCACTTATAAAACAGAACTGACACGGGGATTGGGAGAAAACTAAGAAAAGAGGGGATAAATAATCTACACAGCACTGAAACAGAGGAGAGAGAGAACTGTATAAAAGGAATATATAATTAGGTATTACTGGCGTTACAAGAGTCCAGAATAAGAGCTACATAGTAAAGTGGTCTTGGGTGTAGGACACTGTATAACAATGGAAAAACATTTTTCCCAAAGAAAAAAGCCATGGGGGGGCAGGGAGAAAATGTGCAACAATGAATGGAAATCCAAGTTCTTTATAAACTTTCATTAAAATCTCAATAAAAGAAATATAAATACAAAAGAGTACCCTTCTTAAAAAAATCTGATTAGGAAACCGGCCCATGCCAAATGGTCTAACAGAAGACATTTAATAGAGACTTGGTCAAAAGGAGGATGACATGTTGATTAGTCAAAATGGAGATGATGAGGCAGCCCAGAAATTAGCAACAACAGGAAGCTAGAGGAGGTATTTACCAGAGCTTGTCAAAGAAGTTCAGCTCCTGCTGAAGTCAAAGGTGGCAGGAATTCCCTGAATTCTGCATTCTACCTCTTCTGTCTCCCAGCAGTGCCTCTTGCTAGCTGAACCCAGTCCAAAGTTACCTGGCAAAGAAATCCAGGAAATGTAGTCTGCAGGGAAAGGCAGAAGAATGAATCCAAGACTAGACATGACTGAAATGAATGACTGAAACATCACCTTTTTTCACTGCATATTCATAAGCCAGCTGTTTAATAATCTGTTTTAGAAGTCAGCCATGTATTGAAATCAACTTGCTCTGAAGTTTCCAAAAATCTTTCATGTCTAAGAGCAAGGACTCTGGTCTAGATAGATTGATTCAAGCTGTCTTTTATGCACTGGTATGTGATTTGTGTAAGCTACCTAATTTGCCTCTGACTCAGTTGTCAAGTGTACGACAAGGATAAAAATAGCACTTACTTCCTAGAGGTGTGTTGTTATGGCCCAGTAAGTTGCCTGTGACTCATTATGACTCTGTGAACAACAGATAGAAACGCTGCCCTATCCTGTCCCATCCTCCAGATCGCCACCGTGCTTGAGACACTTCTTACAACCACTGTGTCAATCATCTCGCTGGGACTCTTCCTCTTTCTCTGATCTTCCACCATTCCCAACATGAGGTCTTTTTCAAGGACTAGCCCCTACTACAACATGCCCAAAGTATGTGAGACAAAGTTTCATTATCTTTGCCTCTAAGGAGCACTCTCGACCTACTTCCTCCAAGACAATTTGTTCTTCTGGTCCATGAGATGTTCAGTACTCTTCTCCAGCACCACAATTCAAAGGCATTGATTCTTCTTTGGTCAGCTTTAGTCATTGTCCAACTTTCTGATGCACAGGGCAACAAATGAAAATAATGTAGCTTAGATCAGGTATACCTTAAACTGTCATCATTATTCTTTAGCATATTGAAGAAGTCCCTGACAGCCCATTTTTCCCAAAGGAACGTAGAGGTATGGTGAGGATTAAATAATGTATGTGAAGTGCTTAAATAGTGCATAGCATATAAAATTCAAAATTTATTGCTATTGAGTCAGAAATGAGTCAGAGCTCAACCTCCCCTGGGTTTCTAAGACTGCAAATTGCACAGTCTTTTGTGATTTGAGGAAGAGATTGGAGCCACTGGTGGATTCGAACTATCAAGAGAGGCACTACCTTTGGGTTAGCAGGCCAATGCCCCATAGACTGTCACCAAAGCTCCCTGAGCATAGTTGTTGTTATGTGCCATTGAGTTGCCTGCGACTCATAACCCTCTCCTATCCTAAGTCATCTCACTGTCTCTGACACACTAACCCCATTGCCCCAGCTAATGTGTCAATCTATCTCATCTAGGGTCTTCCTCTCCTGTTCTGTGCCTCCACCCCACCCCCACCCCCCGCCCAAGCATGATGCTGTTCTCCAAGGATTGGTCCTTCCTGGCAACATGCCCAAAGTATATGAGACAGAGCTTCAAAAATCCTTGCCTCCAGGAGCAACTTGATTTCACCCTCTCTAGGACAGACTTGTTTGGTTTTTTTGGTGGTCCATGGTATGTTCAATACTCTTCTCCAGCACCACAACTCAAAGACATTGTTCTTATTTTAAAAATCCAAACATCTGTCCATTTTGTATTATTCTCATTATTTGTCATAATTTCTCAAAGATTCCTAAGAACAAAGTGCAACAATGAATGAATGGAAATCCTAAGTCTCTGTAAACTGTCATTAAAATTAATAAAAATTAATAAAAATAAAATTCCTAAGAACATTACTATAAACGCATTCAAAAGATACATAGGGGTTTACTATGAGATGTTTTTTATTATTAATCTTAATGAAAATTTACAGAGACTTTAGATTTCCATTCATTTACTGTTGCACTTTTCTCTCTGTCCAACCTCCCCCCAGTTAGCTCTTCTCTTTGGAAAGTAAAAGAAAAATTCTTTCATTGTTTTACAATTCCTCCCCCTAAGTCAACTCCACTATGCAGCCTTCTTCTAGACTCTCGTCATGACAATAATACCTAATAATATATCCCTTCTAACTCTCTATCATCTGTTTCAATGAAGTATACATAATTTATCCCATCTTTCTCAGTCTCCTCCCAACCCCAATGTCAGTCCCACTTTACAACAGTGGCACCATGCTGTATTTGTCCGTCCCTTACTGAGATACTTCACTCAGCATAATGTCCTCCAGGGTCACTCATTTTGAATAATATTGCATGAGTTCCTTGTTTTTCAATGCTGCATAGTATTCCATTGTGTGAATATACCACAGCTTCTCTATTCATTCATTTATTGATGGGCAGTTAGGTTGTTTCCAACTCCTTGCTATTGTGAACAAAGCCGTGATAAACATGCGTGTGCATAACTATGAGATTTTTATGAATCCAGAGACTTAAACTCATTAAAAATACCAAGATTCTCTTAACTTTTTTCATATTTTTTAACTTCAATTTACTCTTAAATATTAGCCTTCAAGTGTCTAGCACAGAGCACTGCACTTGTAGCACATCCTAATAAATATTTATGTATGAAAGTTTGAGGCTATTTCTTCCTGATGATGATGAATGCACTTAACAGCACAGTTCTGTATGGTTTGTAAATTTCGGTTTGCTGGTTATGCTTTACTTTTCACCTCTGGTTCTGCATGCTTTATTCTTCTTTGAATACTCATTCTTCCCAAAACCACACTTTTGAGAAGATTTCAGGAGCAAATATAGGCAGGAATAGTTTAATGTCCATAAATTCTGTGAAATAGGACATTATGTGATTTGGCTATTGTGCAAACACCACACTAGTGGTGTTTCGAACAATGTACAAATCACGTAACATCTGAGGCCATTTGGCTTGTGTGGAGCCATGGGCCTGAGTCCAGGTGACTGCTGTTCTCTGCAGTTATGTTCTCCATAGCTTTGACCTTCTCAATGGCCACAGCATTCCCAGGTTAGAAGAGAGGACAGAGCAGTGTTTGCTCCTGACCTAGTGGCAATGGTGTCTTAGATATTGCAGCAGTAGGAACTGGACACTGAGATCAGAACAAGGATCTGCGGCTATAAGCTGAGGGAGCTTCTACCCTGTGACCCCAACCTCCACTCAAACAATAAGGACAGGAGTCCCAGGTGTGCACAACTTCAGGAAGCCTTGGGAAAGATGGAGAACCCACAGGACAAGCAGAGGTCATGTCCTGTCCAATCAGTCTCATCACCAGGACACCTGCTAGAACCAACCACCACCACAGGGCTCTGCTTCACCTGCAGGACTGTCATCATAACACCCCCCACCGCCACCCCCTCTTCTAACCCTGGTGAGATGCTCTCCTACTTGGAGGAGCTGTTGGATCTAGGACTCCAAGACAACCAGAAAATTGAGATTGGAAGAAATCCTTCTGGCTCAATTCTGAATTGAAAACAGAAAGGTCGAACCACCCCTGCAGCTTCTGAAGTAGGAACGGACAAGGATGCTGGTGTGCTCAAAAGCCTGCTAATGAGTCTTTCCACGGAGACTCAAGTGTGAGTCACAGGCCAGTGGAGAGTTCTTTGTAGCTTCATTTACTCAGTCACACAGTTGGGCACTGCATGCAAAACTGGAATACTGGCATGTAAACCTTCTTCCTGGGCAGCCCCAAGTCAACTAAGCTGGGCAGTGACTGTAGCTTAGGTGTGGACTCCAGAGAAGGCATGTGGGGCAAGAAGCTGCACCTTGGTGATAACCTGACATGAGAGCTCCAAGTACATCTTTCTGCTGCTAAAGCACCACCACATCCACAGGAGAAGCCCTCCATTTGCCATAAACACTAGCGACAAACACTTCCTCAGCTGGTTCAGCTTTATTTGGCACCACTGGATCGACTAGGTGAGGAGCTGGAGGCACTAGAGTGGCTCTGCACGACCTGTATAGACTCAGCTCATATTTACACCAGAGCATCCACAAGGAGAAATCCTACCACCAGCGCTCCAATCTCGTGTGGTCACACACGGACAGGTAATCATACATCTTCATCTGAAGTTCTCTGCTTAATGAACATCAGGGCATCCACACAGCAAAAGCCACAAGTGTGACAGGACCTTCTTGAAGTCATATTCCCTATCTTCCAGCACTTTTGAAGCCATGGGGTGAAAAGCCCTTTGCCTGAAGCCCCAGCACCGCCTTAGGTGAGAGCTTAAAGCTCACCCAACATCAGAAGATCCACTATCAGAGGTAAAGAGGCCAGCCAGACCTGTTTCCAAAGGGAAGGTCTCCTGTCTGCCTACCCTCCCTGTGGCCTCTCAGCTTTGCATGCTCAGTGTCCCATTAAATCCTTTCTGGTTGCTGGGGAGAAACTTAAGGGATCATGTACATATATGCAATCACATGTTGCACAAACAGGATGCTATGTGGAAAAACATTTAAAGTCCTTAGACCTGTGTCTGAAATGTGGAAAAAGTGGATTATTAATTTGTGGCACTCTTTTTCTGTTGGCCATGGGCCAAACGTTTTTGGCTTCACCTCTGACTTTCCAGGGGTGTTTACCCCCTTTCTTTCCTTTGCTCTTTAACTCATTCACACAGCGTATCCCTATCTTTCACCAACCATGCCTGTGTTACATTACCTTAATGTACCTTTTACACTTGTTTTGCTAAATTTAAAAAAAAAATCTGATCAATGCTAATGTTAGAAATATTACCATTAATGATAAACACTTAATGGTAGAAGAAAAATATTTTCAAATATCGGGAAATTAGTAACCTCAAACACTTATCAAATTAGAAATTTCACCTGTAAATTACATAATTGCTACAAAGAGCATTTCTTATATGCTAGGGATTGTGCTTAATGCTCAAATCCCATTATCTTTCTAAATGTTCACCTTAAGAGCCCCATTGTACAATTAAGAAGCACACAAGAAAGGTTCAGGGGTCATACAGCCAACCAGTGGCATTTATGTTTATTTACCTTGAGTTCTTATTAATTTCCGGAAGAAGAGAAGCCCTAAGGGTATAAAGGTAAACTTAACCAAAGTTTCAATTTCCAAAGGGTGGGGCGAGGTGAGGAAGGACGAGTAAATAAAGTTACAACACCGCGTAGTAATTGCAGTGGCAGAGACTCCCTTACGAAAAGGTGCAGGGTCTCAGACAGAGGGACAAACAAAACGGCTTAAGGGTTCAAAGGAAAGAGGCAGGACAGTTAAGAGATGAGCAGTCGACTTTTGCCAAAGTGTGACAGACGTATCCGGTGACAAGGAGCGTGCTACACCCAGTGCAGGAAACAAACCAGGGTTACCAAAAGAGGCTGAAATGGCTGGTGAAGGGCAGACTGACAAGTCCGGGCAGGACCGGAAAGGGCTTGGAGCGCGCCAGGAGGTGGGGCCCGAGCGCTGATTGACAGGGGTGGGGCCAGGCTCGGCGCCCGCCCCCTTCGCCTAACCCGGCTCCTCCAAGCCGGCGGCCCGCGGGGGTACCGCCTGGGCAAGGGCCAGCCGTCCCGGCGAGCCACCTTCCCTTAGCCCGGCTCCGGGCCGCGCTCCAAGGGCTGGACGCACTGGAGAAGTTGAGCAGCGCCAGAGCCGGCCCTGAGGGCTGACAGTCGGCAAAGTTTGGGCCGAGAAAGAAGTGACCTCAAGCCTCGGCAGGTGGAGGCCGGGCCTGGGAAGGGGCGTTCGCGGCCTGAGGGCGGGCTGTAGGAGAGGGCGCATCTCAGCAGCCGGCTCCGCGCTGAATCTCGCGGTCGGCGGCTTCGGGAAGCCGGCCTGGGGAGCGCGAGCACGGCGGCGGCGGGGGGGAAAACAACTCTGAAGTTGGCCAAAGGCACCGCCTCTGCTCCAGAGCTGCCTGCTCCCCGCCCCCCAGCCCTGGCATCCAGAGCACGGGTCGGGGAGCCCTGGCCATGGGGCCCCCTCGGGGAGGCGACACCAGGTGGCCTGGACACCCAGATCGCCGCCACCTCCCCACTGGGTAGACGACAAAAACTCCGGGACGCTTCCTGTACCTCTAGACAGCTCAGGATGCTGCGGGCTAGCTGCTTCCTCCACCTCCTCCTCCTGGGTAAGAAAGCGAAACAAGCCAACCCCCGGCACCCCTCCCCCAAGGCTGTCAGTGCACCCAGCTACTCCCAATTTCTTTCCTTCTGCTGGACCCCTTTCCCCACCCTACCTGCCTCTGTCCTCCGGGTACACCCAACACCAACACCCCCCCCTCCACGGAAGTGCCCAACCTCTCAACTCTGCGCTCACCCTCTCTCCGGCTTCCCTAAACTACGGCAACCGGCCTCGAGGCCAGATTCTTCAGCCTTCCCCTGCCTTACTGTGCCTACCCCTAAACTGCCCGAAGGGAAGTCCCAGGGGCCGCCTTTCATGGTTGAGCAGCTCAGGTAAAGAAATTTCCCAGGGGCTCACTCTCTTGCCCTTTCTCTCCTTTCCTCTAGGGGGCGCTCTAGCACATCCGGACCGGATCCTTTTCCCTCATCCTGGTGAGTGCGGGGAACCCCTGTGGTCCTGCGTTTTGGCAGTGTGGTGGGAGCCAACACGTCTCCTTCCTCTGTGATTTCGTCTGGCGCCTATCATGATCTTGGAGGAGAGATCATCTAGCTTAATTTTACAGATGGAGAAACTGAGGCTTGTTGGGAGCCCTCATCTGGTAGCTGTCATGTACTACACTCTGTTATTTCCAAATACCCCTGTGTGAGCTCCTTAACTCGAATGTAGCCTTTCTCTGATCATAAACAGTAATGTCCAGATCATCCTGGCCCAATGACTGGCATAGAGCAGCCCTCAGAATTGTCCAGGACGTTAGTATTATTAAGTGGAAGGAAGGGAGGGGGTGAAGATCTATGACCTTAAGGCCTCTCCTTTGTGAAGAGCCCAGGCCTTAGGGGACCTCAAGCCTGGGAGAGTTGAGGCACTAAGGGACGCTTGATGATGTCCCACCTCCTTCTCTGCAGCCTGTGAAGAGCCCTTACTGTTGGAAGGGCAGGGAACCTTGCAGAGACCCCTGACCCGGGACAGCCATACCTCCTCTGCCAACTGCACATGGCTCATCCTGGGCAGCAAAGAGCAGACTGTAACTATCAGGTGAGAAGCCAGGCAAGACCCTCTGCCTCTCCCCCTTCCCTCCTGCAACCCTCCGCCCCTACCATGGCAACATTGCCGTGGGATTTCCATCTCTTCCTTGTGGAGAAAGAGAAGTATTTTATTTGGTCTGGGGATGTTCTGATGAATTAGAATTGGCATGGGGCAACCCTGGGATATCTAGCTTGGATTCTGTCATCTCTAAAGGATAGTGGCCACTCTAAAAACACCCCCTGGGTTCAACTAGGACCACTCTGAGGGGGTTCTTTAATCTACTGCTCATTCCATACTTTAATCAGCTCAGATTCAACATTCCTCTCAATGTGGGATTTAAGCTAAGGGTAAGTACATGGCTGTTTGCCTCACACAGTTCACTTCTCATAATCAAAAGGGTTTGACCAGGGAGAGGACAATCTAAGGTGAGACTGTTGGTATAGAGGGTTCTCAGTTCTTATCACTTGGCCTCAGGAGGAAATGGTGAATTCTGTTCCTTGAATTGTATGATCATTGCCAGTTACTGCTGGTACCATACTTGGGTAACAGTGTTCCAGTAATTAAAGAGCAGTTAATCTGCTCTTAGCTCATTCCTTGGAACACAAGTTATTTTTTCAGGATATATCTCTCTGATATTCTCAGCTTCAGCCAAGAACCATCTGACACCAGCAATGATTTCCCTGGTGTCACGGCCTCTTCTGAATCCAGTTTGAACTCTTTGCAGTTTTCTGTCAATATACTGTTCTAGCTATTTTGTAATAATCTTCAGCAACATTTTACTTGCATATGATATTAATATATTATTCAATAATTTCCACATTCTGTTGGATCACCTTTCTTGAGAATGGGAATCTTCTAGTCAGTTGGCCAAATAACTATCATTCAGATTTCCTGGCACAGACTGGTGAGTGCATTCAGGGCCGCATCTATTTGTTGAGACAGGTCATTAGTTCCTGGAGTTTTATTTTTCACTAATGCCTTCAGTGCAGCTTGAATTTCTTCCTTCATAACCATTAGTTCTTAATCATATGCTATTTCTGGAAATGGTTCCAGGTCAGCTAATTATTTTTGTTATAGGGACTCTAGGTATTCCCCCCCATTTTATTTTGATGGTTCCTGGAAGCATTCAAGATTTTACCTGTAGCATCCTTCAGTATTGCACATCGAGGCTTGAATTTGTTTACAGTTCTTTCAGCTTGAGAAATACTGAACAAGTTCTTCCCTTTTTATTTTCTAACTCCAGCTCTTTGCACATTTCCTTATAATACTTTGCCTTACCAGAAGAGTGTATATTTGTGTTTGTTTTTTTTAATTTTATTTTATTATTTTTGTGTGAGTGTACCATCAAATCAGATGTGACTGGTACAGGAGGAGATTGTCCCTCCTTCCCCGGCAGAGCATCTGGTGGATTCGAACCGTGCACCTCTGGGATTGTAGTTGCAGCTCCTTGCCATATATTTGCGTTTTATTGACTATGCAAAGACATTTCACTGTGTGGATTATAACAAATTATGGATAACATTGAGAAGAATGGGAATTGGAGAACACAAAATTGTGCTCACATGAAACCTAGACCTAGACCAAGAGGCTGTTCTGTGAGCAGAGCCAAAACAAAACAAAACAAAACAAAAAACCTGTATGGTTTAAAATCAAGAAAGGTGTGTCAGAGTAGTATCCTTTATACCTGTTTGGTCTGTATGCTGAGAAAATCATTTGAGAAGCTGGACTTTATAAACAGGAATGTGGCATCTAGTTTGGAGGAAGACTCATCAACAAACTGAGTTATGCAGATGACACAACCTTGATTGCTGAAAGAGGACTTGAAACACTTGCTGTAGAAGATCAAAGACTACATCCTTCAATATTGCTTACATGTCAACATTAAAGAAGCAAAAATCTCACCACTGGGCCAATAGACAACATCCTGATAGATGAAGAAAAGATTGACATTATCAACTATTTCATTGTGCTTGGATCTTCAATTAACACTTTAGTACCAGCAATCATGAAAACAGAAGATGTGTTGTACTGGGAAAAGTTCCTAGCAAGGACTACTTCAAAGTGCTAAGGAGTAATAATGTCAGTTTAAAGACGAAGGTGTGTCTTGTTCAAGCTATCATCTTTTCAGTTACTTGCTGTGCATCAGAAAGTTGGACAGTGAATC
Organism: Elephantulus edwardii; assembly: GCF_000299155.1. Taxonomy (NCBI): domain Eukaryota; kingdom Metazoa; phylum Chordata; class Mammalia; order Macroscelidea; family Macroscelididae; genus Elephantulus; species Elephantulus edwardii. Next base: position 22,724,539 of record NW_006399776.1, read on the forward strand.
AGGATGACAAAAGAAAAGTTGATATCTTTGAGTTGTAATGTTGGAGAAGAATACTGAATATCCTATGGGCTGCCAAAAGAACAAATAGGTGTGTCTTTGAAAAGTGCAACCAGGGTGCTTTTTAGGGGCAAGAATGACATAGCTTCATCTCACATACTTTAAGTGTGTTGTTAGAAGGGGCCAGTCCTTGGAAAAGGACATCATGCTTGGAAAGGTGGAGGGTCAACAAAAGAGACCTCCGACAAGATGAATTGGCATGATGACTTTAAAATGGGCTCAAGTATATCAGAAGAGATGAAGACGATACAAGAAAGAGCAAGGTTCAGATCCATTGTTCATTGGGTCACTATGAATCATACACAGTGGCATCTAACAGCAACAACAACAGGATGCACCTTTGGTAGTGTAGCCTCTAGGGGAATGGTGCTGCTCACCTAAAGGCAGTGCCACTCTAGTAGTTGGAATCCACAAGCAGCTCCTCAGGAGAAAAATGGGCAGTCTCTTTATGTACAGTTTACAGCCTCTGAACAGCAGCTGGAGGGTCAGCTACGATTTGCTCCTGATTTGATGGCATTGAGTTGAGTTGTTGATGTATCATTGTGTCATTGACCCCTGTTAGGACCATCCCCGTTATTGACTACATAAGGATTCTGATTAACCAAGTTTTCATTTGGCTGTTTATACTGTAGAGGAACACATGTTTGTGTTTCTTAGAACATGTTGGGGAATGAGCCCTAGTAATACAGTGGGATATATGTTGAGCTACTAATAAATAAGTCAGCAATTTGAATCCACTACCTCCCTCTGTGCAGGCCATGGTACTAGGGATATTATAGCTAATATTAGATGGATCTTGGCTGAAAGTAGGAGAGTACCACAGAAATGTCTGTCTGTGTTTCATTGACTATGCAAAGGCATTTTGATCCACTCTGTGGATCACAATAAACTGTGGCTAACTCTGAGAAGAACGGAAATCCCAGAACACTTGATTGTGCTTATACGAAACCTGTACTTGGACCAGGAGGCAGTTGTCAGAACAGAGCAAGGAAACACTGCGTGGTTTAAAATCGGAAATGTTGTAAGCCAGGAATGAGTCCTATCACCTTTTCTTTTAATCTATATACGGAGCAGATCATCCGAGATGCTGGGCTCTATGAGGAGGAATGTGGCATCAGGATTGGAAGAAGGCTCATAAACAACCTGCGATATACAGATGATACAACCTTGCTTGCTGAAACTGAGGAGGAGAACCTGAAGTACTTGCTGCAGAAGGTCAAGGACTGCAGCCTTCAATATGGATTGAAGCTCAACATCAAGAAAACAAAAATTCTCACCACTGGGCCAATTGGCAGCATCGTAGTAGACAATGAAGAGACTGAGACTGTTAACAGTTTGCTTGGCTCCACAATAATGAACATTCTTGGTACCAGCAGCCAAGAAATAAAAAAACGAATTGCACTGGGAAAGTCTGCTGTCAGGGACAGATATTTCCACAGTGCTAAAGAGCAATGCTGTCTGTCTGAGACAAAGGTGCACCTGATCCAGACCGTGGTCTTTACAATTATGTGCTATGCATCAGAAAGCTGGACAATGACTAGGAATAATAAAAGAATTTATGCCTTTTAGCTGTTGTGCTTGAGATGAAAGAGTATGGACTGCTAAGAAAACAAACAGGTTCATCCTAGAGAGGGTGAAACCAGACTGCTCCTTGGAGGCAAGGATTCTGAAGCTCTGTCTGACATACTTTAGGCATGTTGCAAGGAGGGACCAATCCTTGGAAAGGGATATCATTCTTGGGAGGATAGAGAGACAGCACAAAAGAGGAAAACCCTGCATGAGATGGATTGACTCAATAACTGAGGTAATGAGGGTAAGTGTGTCAGAGACAATAAGGTTGGCTCAGGAAAGAGCAGGGTTCAAAGCTGTTGTACATAGGGTTACTATGAGTTGCAGGCAACTCAACAGTACATAACAACAACAAAGTACTCCTCAGGAGAAAGAGGAAGCAGTCTGACAGTTAAGATTTACAGCCTTAAAAACCTAGTCAGCTCATGGTCACTATGAGTTGGACTCAATGGCAATGGGTTTTGGGGGTTTTTGTGGTGTTGTGGTGTTCTGCCAAATAAAGAACCATTAGCAATCAAGACCATCTCATGTCCTGCTCTGCTGTGTCTCTCTATAGGTTCCAGAAGCTGCATTTGGCCTGTGGCTCAGAACGCCTAATCTTGTACTCCCCTCTTCAGCCACTCATCTCCCTATGCCAGGCACCTGCCAGCCCCCTGCAGCTTCCTGGTGGCAACGTCACCATTACCTACATCTATGCTGGGGGCCGAGCCCCCATGGGCCAGGGCTTCTTGCTCTCCTACAACCAAGGTGAGTTAACAGTTGGTATCTGTGAGCCTATATGTAGTGGAAGACAGCAGGATAGGGAGCCCCAGCTGGACAGGGGTATCCTCAGGGCTATTAGAGCCAGCAGTGGATTCCCCAGGGCAGTTGGAAGAATCCTCCAGGCTTCACAGTCCCTCTCTTTGGTACCTCTCTGCAGATTGGCTGATGTGCCTGCAGGAAGAGTTCCAGTGCCTGAACCATCGTTGTATACCCAGGACCCAGCACTGTGATGGGGTTGATGACTGTGGGGACAGCTCGGATGAGACAGGCTGCAGCTCAGACCTATTCCTTGGCCCAACTCCAGCTGCTTTCCTCACCCCACCCTGCAATCATACCTTGGAGGACTTCTATGGTGTCTTCTCCTCCCCTGGATACTCAAATCTAGCATCAGGCTCCCACCCCCAGTCCTGCCTCTGGCTGCTAGACCCCCATGATGGCAGGCGGCTAGCAGTACGCTTCACAGCCCTGGATCTGGGCTATGGGGATGCAGTGCATATATATGATGGCGCTGGGCCCCCAGAAACGCCCCGGCTGCTGCGCAGCCTCACCTATTTCAGCAATGGCAAAGCTGTCACTGTGGAGACGCTATCTGGCCAGGCTGTTGTGGCCTACCACACAGTTGCTTGGAGCAGTGGTCGGGGCTTTAATGCTACCTACCATGTCCGCGGCTACTGCTTGCCTTGGGACCGCCCCTGCAGTTCAGGCTCTGGCCTAGGGGCTGGCGAGGGCCTAGGTGAACGCTGCTACAGTGAGGCACAGCGTTGTGATGGCTCATGGGACTGTGCCGACGGCACTGATGAGGAGGACTGCCCCGGCTGCCCTCCTGGGCACTTCCCCTGTGGAGCTGCTGGCACCGCTGCTGCCACAGCCTGCTACCTGCCTGCTGACCGATGCAACTACCAGACCTTCTGTGCAGACGGAGCAGATGAAAAGCGCTGTCGGCACTGCCAGCCTGGCAACTTCCGCTGCCGAGACGAGAAGTGTGTGTATGAAACATGGGTATGTGATGGGCAGCCGGACTGTGCCGACGGCAGCGATGAGTGGGACTGCTCCTACACCCTGCCCCGCAAAGTCATCACAGCCGCGGTCATTGGCAGCCTCGTCTGTGGTCTGCTGCTGGTCATTGCCCTGGGCTGCACCTGTAAGCTCTACGCCATACGGACGCAGGAGTACAGGTCAGTGCAACAGGACTGCTGGCTTCTGGTAATCAGGTTGGTTGAGAGGAACAGAGACTGAGGGTTAGACAGGGCCCTTGCAGCCATGGGAAAATCATGAGAGGTCCACCTTGAGTATTTGGTGTGATCAGTTTGTGGGTGGATTCCTGGGGTTGTCCACGTGAAGAAAGGTGTGCTTACCTGAGGTCAAGACAGGTGTTGATTATGAAAGCCATCTCAAGAGGAAAGAGATCTCCTGAGATGACTTTCAATAAAGCCATAGCACCATTCTGGCTGCCTTGGCTTAGGTGTGGAGGGAAGGGGATTGACTACTCTGGGTCTACCAGTGACTGATTAGTTCTCACTCCTTCCAGCATCTTTGCTCCACTTTCCCGGATGGAGGCTGAAATTGTACAACAGCAGGCACCCCCTTCCTATGGGCAACTCATTGCCCAGGGTGCCATCCCACCTGTAGAGGACTTCCCTACAGAAAACCCTAATGATGTAAGTCACACTTCAACCCTAGAACTTTCTGTTTACAACCTTGCCCCTGGCCCTGCCCCCTGCTTCTCTTAGGCTTTTTTGCGCTTTACCTGCCTTCAACTGTCAAGTCCACCACTTCTCCTTGCAGAACTCAGTGCTGGGCAACCTGCGTTCCCTGCTACAAATCTTGCGCCAGGATATGACTCCAGGGGGAACCTCAGGGACCCGTCGCCGCCAGCGAGGACGCTGGGTGCGCCGCTTGATCCGACGTCTCCGCCGCTGGGGCCTGCTTCCTCGAACCAGCACAACAGCCCGAGCCCCTGAGGCCAGATCCCAGGTCACACCTGCTTCTCCTGTTGAGGCTCTTGATGGCAGCACAAGTCCAGTCTCTGAAGGTGGGGCAGTGGGTGGGCAGGATGGGGATCAAGCACCCCCACTGCCTGTCAAGGCTCCCCTCCCGTCTGTTAGCACATCACCAGCCTTCTCTGAGATTCCTGGGCCACTGCCCTCAGCATCCCTTGAGCCATCACTGCTGTCTGGAATGGTGCAGGTCCTACGGGGCCGCCTTCTGCCCAATCTGCGGACCCCAGGACCAGCCCGGATCCTACCTGGACCCCACACAGTCCTGTCCCCAGAGGATGAGGATGATGTGCTGCTTCTGCCACTGGCTGAGCCGGAGGTCTGGGTAGTTGAGGCAGAGGATGAGCCACTGCTTTCCTGAGGGAACCTAGCTTCCCAGGGATTCTGGTTCCTATGGCAACAACATCTTCCCTTTACCCCCTTCCCTCCAGTCCTGCCTCTGAAGGGACTGGTGGACGTCCTGTGATCCCACAGTGGCTGCTGTAAAGTTAGATGTCCCCCAGGCAGGGAGAGGGCTCACACAGAACCTCTTCTCACACAACCAGAAATCACAAGCCCTCCCGCATCACCTTTTCCCTCCACCACCCTACCACCATTTGGTGACTGTGTTAGAAACTTTTAGTTCTTAAAAGGTCATAGGCCTGGACATACACACCATCCTTGCCAAAGCCCTACTGAAAGTGACCTTATGCACCAGGATGTCAATTGGTTGTAGACATTCCAGTCCCCAAAGAGGTTTTAAGCAGGGTCTGAGGCCTTGCCTACTGTAATTCTTTCTATAGGCTCATAGAACTCAAAAACTGTGTTTGTCCCATAGCTGGGTCATTTTCCAGGAAGCCAAAGTTAAAAATAAAGGAATCAGAAATTTTAAAATTTTTGCAAATTAGCTGTGAGCCTAAACCCTGCCTCTATATTCACTCCAGCTTATCCTCGCTTTACCTCACTCCATGGAAGCCTTCGCTCTTTCCTCCCCCTCCCAGCCACCCCACCCTTCCACCCTTTATTCTATAATACCCAGAGGGCGGGACTGTTGTAGGAACCCTAAGGGTAAACCCTCTCAACCCCTACTCACTTCCTGCCCAGAGCCCAGAATAGTGAACACCAAGCTCACTGCTTGGCTGGAAGTTTGGGGAGCCAGCTGGGCCCTGCAGCCAAAAAAGTTCTGTTTGGAGTACTCCCAGAGCACATGTCACAGGAGCAGTCCCTGGTGAAAGCAGAGGCCATGACTCCTCCCCTTTACCCTCTACCGCCAGGTACTTACTGTCTGTTCTAGTCAAGACATGGACTCATAGCCAGAATGTCTCAAAAATAAAGAGAAAAATCCAGGGTGTGAAGATACTGGCATCATCATGGCCAAATCCAAGAAGTCTTCCTGAAAGAGGACCCAGACTGGATTCTAAAGATAGTTGCAATAGAACTGTGAATTCTAGGTAATAGGAGAATCCACAGGGACAGACAAACTAAAGGTACATGAGAGCTTGGGCTTTAAATTCTGTATCTCCTAAGGGCTGGATTAAAGGGCAAGCATTAGCCAGGACTGAGGAGGGTGAGGAAATGTTCTGCAAGATGTGTTTGAGTCCACCTTCTGATAGCTAAGGTGACAGAAGCTGACCAAAGTTTGAAAAGACAGGGCAAAAAGATATAGAAAGAACCCTTAGGAGTCGAAGTGATAACCTAGACACAGAGCTAAAGCATCCCCAAGAGAACCAGTCTCCAGGGCAACAACCTGTCAGTCTTTCTGCCTGGTCTGGCCTACCCCAACCCCTCTAGAGAAGAGAACCACTGATTACTCCCTATGAGTGTCCTCATATCCAGCACTGTTGTTGATTGCCTTGAAGTTGAGCACGACTCATAGAGACCCTGTGAAAAAAAGGCCAGAAGAAGCCCCTCTACAACTATCGACATTCATCAAAGTTTATAGAATTTCCAGAGGCATGTTGTTTAGAAAGTAGATGCCACTTGTAGCTGAATATCTCCTCCCTCCTAGGAAGCTCTAATTATCCTGTAAGGAATTGCATTACTAACCCAAAGGTTACTCCTCTTCTAAAATTAAAGTTCAAATCTACCAGCCATTCTGCATGAGAAAAAGAGATCATCTCCTCCAACCTCAGAAACCTTAAGCAATAATTTTTTTTTTTTCATTTTCTCCTACTGACAGGAGCCTGGGGAAGGGCCTGAGGACAGGTATAGATCCTTGTGCGGTCCTGGGACCCTTGTATCTCAGCCATTGGTAGACCCAAGTACCTCTCGCATTAGATCTTTCCCAGAGATTAAGGAAGAGGCTCAAGAGAACCTGGTTCTTGGTTACTGTTCTTCCTGTAGGCCCATCCTAAGAGCACAAATCACTTGAATCTAATGAGTGACAGACTAAACAAAGCAATGAAGCAGGACAATGTTGCTTTTTCCTGCCCTGCCTCTCCTTTACCCTCTCTCTTGCTCCATAGCTAACTCAGAAACCGTCAGCCTCATTCCTTGTCCTATGCAGACTTTTTCCTGGGAGCACTGACAACTGAAAAATGAACAAAGGTTTAAGGTGGAATTCCCTCATGGTGGAATGCTTCAGAATGCTGGAAGGTGTTTACAGCAGTTCACTGGAGTTGCTTAAACCCTTTACATTTCAGAAGGCCTGAAACTCTAGATGCCAGGTGTGTGCTCTGAAGGGTAAGCAGAACAGTGCTTTTGTCAGAAACAGAGTGGCAGAGAAAGTGGAGTATTGCACAAATGTTGCTGTTGTTATGTGCCGTCAAGTCGCTTGCAACTCATAGTGACCCTATGTACAACAGCCCTACACTTTGCTCTTGTCCTGTGCCAATTGCACTGTGTCTGACACTCCCATCCCGATTACCCCAGTCACTGAATCAGTCCACCTCATAGAGGGTCTTCCTCTCCTGTGCTGTCCCTCTACCCTCCCAAGCATGATGTCCCTCTCTAAGGACCGGTCCCTCCTTACAACATGTCTGAAGTATGTCAGACGAAGCCTCAGAATCCTTGCCTCCAAGAAGCAGCCCAGTTTAACCCTAACCAGGATGAATCTGTTTGTTTTCCTAGCAGTCCACGGTACACTCAATACTCTCCTCCAGCACCACAGCTCAAAGACATAAATTCTCCTTCTATACTCCCTACTCACTGTCCAACTCTCTGATGCATAATAAGTGATTGCAAAGACCATGGCCTGTATCAGATGCACCTTAGTCTCCAGAGAGACACCATTGCTCTTCAGTACTTTGGAGAGGTCCCTAATAGCAGACTTTCCCATCCAATACGTCTTTTAATTTCCTGGCTGCTGGTGCCAAGAGTGTTGCCTGTGGAGCCAAGCAAACTAAAGCTGTGAACAATCTGTGGAAAAACTCAGAAGGTCCTCCTCTGTAGAGGGTAGGGCATTAGGAAGCACACACACTCAAGTTCATTGTCACCAGGACCCAAGGAAAAAGACAACTTCAAGACCCATCAGGATAAGCACTATAAGGTGTCTAATCTGAAGGTTATAGGACTTATATCAAGGCTTTGGGGAGTTGGGGAAGGGCAGGGGGTCTCAGGTGTGAATCTGATTCTGAGGTAATGGGAGATACCATCATTCAGTTTGTAAGGCATAAGATCTAAACCTGACCCAAACTCTGAGCCTGGCCAGAGGAGAGGAACCCCTCATCCACAAAGCCAGTATTTGTAGAAGCATCAAGGGGACTAAATAATTGGACACCTTTTGAATGCCAGATACTGTATCTTAAACAGTTAACCTTCACAAGTCTGTGCTGTGGCATGGTTCCTTAAACTCATTTCAAATACAAGAGCCGCTTCAGGGAAATTATAAGACTGACCAAATCTCTACTGATTTAAACCTGGATCAGTTTCATTGCAAAACTCCCTTACCCTGACATGGGTGAGAGGATAGCAGAAGACAATGTCTAGTCCTTTACCAGTACGCCCGGTTGCTTGAAAAAGTAGTAGAGGAATGTTCAGGATGAAAGCCTGCTCCAGTGCTCCAAGGTTGAACCAAGGGTCATGATAGGCAATCATTACTGGGACCTACACCCCCTGACTCTCATCTGCTAATATAGAAATATATCCAGTCACCTTAAGTGGATTTCCTAAATAAGAAAAGCACACTCCTTTACAACTTAACAGTTTAAAACCTCTTTTTGGGAGGAAGCCATCCTAAAATGTCTGTGATCTAATTAAAAAAAATAACTGAAAATCAGTTATATGAAGCAATGTTTTCTCTGCAGCAGTATCTTCAGATAAGGCATAACTGTCAAGGAAACTGTTTGCCTTTATGCTAAATTATCTCAGAAAACTTTTTAAATACTTTAAAGTGTTTTTGTTTTGTTTTTAAAAATAGTATTGCCTCTTTTGCTACCAGGGGTCATCTGCTGTTCTGAATGTGCTTCTAATCTACTAGTCCACACATGTTACTGTGTACCGCCAAGTTGTAACCAACCCCTAGCTAACCCTTGAGTGGGTTTTCAGAGACAATTTAAGTGCACAGGAACAAACTGGTCATCTTTCTGCCTTGGAGCAGCTGGTTTCAAACCATGTACCTTCAAAATGGCAGCACAGCCCCTTACCACTAGGCCACCAGAGCTCAGAATACATATTATTTATTATTAGGTGTCGTACAACTCATAGCAACCCTATAAACAATAGATCTGAACCCTGTCCTAGCCACAACCTGACACACTCGATCCCGTTGCTGCAGCTACAGTGTAAATCCACCTGGTTGGGGATCTTCCTCTCCTTCACCGTTCCTTCACCTTTCCAAGCATGTCCTTCTCCAAGGAATAGCCTCTCCTAGCAACATGCCCAAAGTATACAAGATGAACCAGCTTCACCATCCTTGCTTCCAGGGAGAACTCGGCCTGTACCTTCTGCAAGACAGATCTGTTTGTTCTTTTGGCAGTCCATGGGATATTCAGGATCCTCTCCTCCAACACTATAACTCAAAGACATCAACACAGACACATTAAAATTGTGACAAAAGACAAATAGGCTGTGATTAAAAACTTAAAAGTCTACCGAAAGCGAGTAAAGTACATGAGTCTTTGAACTGCTGAGGAGTACACTCCGTTCCCTCTGGACCCTGTGTTGCTCTGTTATTATCTTCCCTTTCATTGGAAAAGTCTGCTGAATATTGCAATATACATTGCTTCCATTAATAGGAAAAAAATATTTGAGAAATGGAAGGCAGCACAGTGCAGAAATGGAAAACATTCCAGCACTGGAAAGCTTTGGGTGAGAATCCTCGCATCCCTAGTTTCAGGTGCCCAAATGATTGATTAGGGGACAAGCTTCTAGCTAGCCTCTGAGGATGAAAAGAGATATTACAGAAAGGTGCATTATTGTTACATGCTCTGAGTTGCCTGTGCCTCATAGTGACCCTGTGTACAATAGCTCTGAAAACCCTGCCCTATCCAGAGCCAGATTGTCTCCGACACACCTACCCCCAGTCACTGTGTCAATCCATCTCATCTGGGGTCTTCCTCTCCTGTGCTGTTCCTCCACTCTTCCAAGCATGAAGTCTTTCTTCAAGGACTGATCCCTCCTGGCAACTTGCCCAAAGTGTATGAAATGGAGCTTCAAAATCTTTGCCTCCAAGGAGCAACCTTGCTTCAACCTCTCCAGGACAGACCTATTTGTTCTTTTGGCAATCCATGGTATGTTCAATACCCTTCTCCAGTACATTGATTCTTCTTCTATCATCCTTAGTCATTGTCCAGCTCTCTGATGCATAGCAACTAATCATGAAGATGATGGCCTGGATCAGGTGCACCTTAGTCTCTAGAAAGATGCACTGTGGTAGCCTTGTGTACTGCAAAGTTGGAACCAACCCACAGCTGGCCCTCCAGCAAGTTTTCAGAGGCAGTTAATCACACGGAAGGAGATTGCCCATCCTTTTACTGCAGAGCAGCTGGTGGCTTCAAACCACATGTCTTCAGGATTGCAGCACAGCTTCTTGCTATTAGACCACCAGAGCTGATCAGAGAAAGGTGTTTCCAGGAACAAATTCCTTGGGGGGAAGAGGCAACTGGAATGTGTGCCTGGTTCTGGGAATGTCAGAAAGAGAGCAAGGAAGGAAAGGAAACTGGGCAGAGAAGGAGCAGTAGATACATCATCTGACTGGCCACAGAGATGAACAGCATGTATCTGCCTTTTGGAGCCAGAAAGCTTGGTGGTTTCCCCAGAGAGCTCTGGGACGGGGTCTGTCAATGTGTGATTACACAAATGCACACACATGAGAGCTGAGCTTTGAGATTAATTTCTCCCTCTCTGCTTATTTTGATTAACACTGACTTGGAGGCTCTCACAGGGAAAAAGAGAAGGGAAGGGGTCCCCACAAAGGTTTGCCCCATTTGAACCTAAAGGCAAAATTAAAGTGCCCAAAGCAGCTCTCTCCTCTGAGCCCCCATCTGCGTAAGGGTACTCTCCTTTCTCAGTACTCTCATGGCTAGTTTCTAATAATGTCTTACACAAGGAAGATGCAGGAATGGGATTACTCCCCAGTCCCTACACCTCTTTGACCCATTTTTACATATCTTTTGGATCAGCTTTTAGCCTTTTGCTCCTCCATTCTGCCACTAATCACCCACTCAGTGCTGGACAATGGGTGAGACAAATGACACCAGAGACAAATGACGCATAGGCTCCTTGAGAACTCCCAGTACTCAGGTCCCAGCTATCCTCAGCTCCTTTAGCCACAGACGCGCCCCACCTCTCTAAATTCTGTCCCATCTGCACCTCTAATTTTGTTCTGCTCATGAAATAGAGTGTGTGTATGTGTGTGTACACGCTCCCCGAGGGAAGCAACACAAAGGAAATGGGGAGGCAGAAAGGAGGGAATCCCGCTGACATCACTGCTCATTAGCATGTGTGACTTCATCAGGGGGCGGTACAATTTCCCCAGGTGTCTGGGGTGGGGGGGAGGGCAAGCTTGGGGGGGTGGTATTTAAAGGGAAAAGCTGACAGTGCTGCTGAGGGAGGCAGCCGGTGCTATAAGCCGCCAGGCTGCACACGCACACCGATGCAAACGGACCCAGCCGCCAACATGGACACAGACACGGAAACCACTGCACTCTGCCCCTCGGACAGCCTCCAGGGCTCCCCACCGGGCACACCCACACCAGGTGAGGACTGGGTAGGCTCTGGCTGAAAGCTTGAGGGTAGGAGCTTAAGCTCTGGAGGGGAAGTAAGAAACGGGTTGAAGGAGCTGAGCACAAACTGCAAGAGGGGAAAGCAACTCAAAAAGTGGGGAAGACTCCACTTTCACGGGGCCAGGGCTGAGCTAGGGTGGAGGGTAGAGGGTAAGAGAGCTGCCTCAATGTACCCTCCCCCACCATACCTTAGACTTTACCGGGAGACTGGTAGCCCCTCGATAAGCCTCATTCCCTAAAGGCAGGAAGAGGAAAGAAAAGGGCAGCCCGCAAAGCCAGGGAAACACGGGCAGGGGTCTCCTCTGGGGACCTATTGTGAGGGTTTCTTCTGGCTCCAGGAGGCCTTGGCTGCCAGCCAGGTATTGATCCTGGGCTATTTCCAGCCTCCCTCCATCCCCCTTTGTTGTGTCTGTTGTTCCTCCTCCAATTACCCTGACCCATGCATTGTCACTCTCTCCCTTCTTCACATTCTCTCTCATACGTGCACGCGCACGAGAGAGAGAGAGAGAGAGAGAGAGAGAGAGAGAGAGAGAATTCTCCCCCACTCTCTAGGGACAGCCAGATATGTAGAAAGATTCTCACGCACAAGCATGCCCTGGGAGATGTTCATCTGCAGGAACCTCAGTAAAGGACAGCCCTCTCACACCCATATCTCCCCAGAGCACAGTCCTTTCTCTGGGAACAAGCTCCCCACAAAGTTTTTTACTTAGTACCCACAGAGCTGAGGCAGCACTGTCAGCTTCTCATCCCCTCTGCCCCTTTCAGTTTGAGGCATGCAAGAGAAGCAGTGGGAAGCTGGGCTTCTTGGTGGAAGGAGGGGCAGCATGGGGCCAGAGGCCTAGTCTAGGGGTGTGCCTCTGTGTCAGTGCGAAGTGTGAGTGGGTGTGCACGCTTGCGCACAGGTGCCTCCCCTGCATGATGCATGTTTTGAACCAGTTTGTGACTGGGACCAATTATTGGGAAAACCATCAGGCCAACTCGCTGGGAGCCCCACCAGCTCAGGTTTCTGAAAGCGGTCTCAGCATCTTCTGTGAGCATAGACCTTGATAGGGCACCAGGAATGATCCCACTGCAGACAGCTGGGCACAACCTACATGAAACTTTCCTCTCTTTGCTCTCCAGAGGCAGTCACCACACTGCTGAGGAAACCAGAGAAACTATTGGCAGGGTTGGACCAGAGCACTCCAGCTTCTGCACCAGGGGCCCCCAGACGAAGAGGGAGTATGCCTGTTCCCTATAAGCACCAGCTACGGAGGGCCCAGGCAGTAGACGAACTGGACTGGCCACCTCAGGCCTCATCCTCAGATTCCTCAGACTCCTTGGGGTCAGAAGCAGCCCCCAACCAAAACGATGGCATCTTCAAGGTCATGCTGGTAGGGGAGAGCGGCGTAGGCAAGAGCACCTTAGCCGGCACTTTTGGTGGTCTTCAGGGAGACAGTGCTCATGACCCTGAGAACCCAGGTATTTGGAGAATCCTGCAGGTGAGGGACCCTCTGGTGCCTTAGTCAGAGACAGAAGTACCCATGGCATGAGCGGCCCCTAGAGGCAAGAATCTAAGGAGGCTTCTCCAATGCTTTCTGTGGCACCCTCCCTGGAGGGGGTCCCTGGTGTTAAGCTCAGAGGCATCCCTGGTAACCAGGTCTCACAAGTGCTGGGGAGCCTTCTAACAGGCTTGGTCTCTCTCCCTGTTCTCCCAACAGAGGATTCCTATGAGAGACGAATCATGGTGGATAAGGAGGAAGTGACTTTAGTTGTATATGACATCTGGGAACAGGTAAGAACTAAGAGGTGGGTGCAAGCAGGTGATGACGCTTGCCAGAGCTGGGGAAAAGCAGAGTCTGGTTGAATGCTGGTGGGATTACAGGCACTGGTTGAAACTCATTCTGAGAACTTGGCCATTCATTTGTATCATCCCAGAGTAAAAGCCCACACCAGTGTGCTCCTGTGACTTCAAGAACCACTAGATCCTCTGACCTAGAGAAAAGTTAGGATCTGAATTGACAAACCCTGAAGCTATGAGCTAGACTGAGCATTTTGAAACTGACCCTATCGATAAATTTCTCAGTCCCTAAGAGTCTTATCCTACTGAGAGTTCCGTTTCAGGGACACACACACGCAAAAAATTTTAAAGATAAAGAAGCGAAAGGCCAAACTATGTAAGAGTGGAATAATGGTTGATTTTAATGTTTTATTGTAATTTGAACGAAAGTTTACAGAGCCAAATTTCTCTTCTAGAATAATATTAATTTTTAAATCAGCTAATATTTATATAAGAAAGGATGGCAACCCTAGTCTAAAAAATGATTCCCCAATTCTCCATGAAGGGTTCCCATTACTAACTTCTCTCTCCTCCATAACACACTTAAGGCATGGAGATTCTACCCCTAATCAGGCCCGCTGTCCTAAGCAGGTAGCTTTTCCTTCACAAGATTTCCTCATCTTACAAGCTAGGGTCCCTGAGCCTCTAGTATTGACATCCTGCTCACTCTCTGCCCATCTGCAGGGGGATGCAGGGGGGTGGCTGCGGGACCACTGCCTGCAGACCGGGGATGCCTTTCTCATCGTCTTCTCAGTCACTGACAGAAGAAGCTTCTCCAAAGTTCCAGAAACCCTACTTCGGCTGCGGGCTGGGAGGCCCCACCATGACCTACCTGTCATCCTCGTGGGCAACAAGAGTGACCTAGCCCGCTCCAGGGAGGTGTCACTGGAGGGTGTGTATACTGAAACACGTCCTTTGGGGGCCACTCTGGATACCCACATTTTCTCCCTAAGTCTGTTTTTTAAGGGCCCATTGCTTTCGGAATCCCTCTCTCCACGCCCCTTCACCTCTTCTCCTGGCCCCTTTCCCTTCCCCCTCTGCATCTCCACTGTCCCACCCGGTGATCCTTGTTCTTTCACTTCACTTGGGCGGGACTGTCTGGTGCCCAGAACGCGTCTGTGGCTCACACTAGGGACCTCCTTTAGACCCCAGCCCTGCCTGGGCCCAGTGTTACCCAGCAGACTCCAGAGCGCCCCCCTTCCCGCAGAGGGCCGCCACCTGGCCGGGACGCTGAGCTGCAAGCACATCGAGACCTCGGCTGCGCTGCACCACAACACGCGGGAGCTCTTCGAGGGCGCTGTGCGCCAGATCCGGCTGCGGCGGAGCCGGGCTCGCACCGGCGCCCACAAGCCGGAGCAGGGGAGCCCCGAGGGCCCCATGCTGCCCGCGCGCCGAGAGAGCCTCACCAAGAAGGCCAAGCGCTTCCTCGCCAACCTGGTGCCGCGCAACGCCAAGTTCTTCAAGCAGCGCTCCAGGTCCTGCCACGACCTCTCAGTGCTCTGAGCTGCTGTCGCCATGGCCACCGCGGTCACCATGGCCACCGCGCCCTCTGCTCGCCCTTCACCCCGCCCAGGTCCGGCTTCTTCGCTGGAGGCCGTCTAGGAAACCAAAAACTGCTGTGATGCCTGTTGTGCCCGCCGGAGCAAGCACCCAGATCCTGCCCAGAGTGGGCATCGTCCCCACTCGGGTTCTCCGGGTGCGTGCCAGCCCCAGAGCGCCTCTAGGCCCAGAAACAAACCTGCAAACGTGCGGGGCGTTCTGCGGCTGGTGATAGAGGAGGTTTAGGAAGGAAGTTTTGCAAGGTATTTTGTTTTTAATTCATTCGCGCTTGGCCACGTCTTCTGTAAACAGAGTCTAAAAGCAAGAATAGAAAAAGTGCTTTGTAGACTCCTCTACAGAATTTTCTCCTTTGTACTCTGGGTGATTATGCCTGCCCTTTAAGAGATTCTTAAAGGTAAAGACACGGAGACCCTTCTCAGAGACTCTTATCTACCATACTTGGCCACTTTTCCTTTAAGAAGGTCTTAAAGGCAAGTCCTCGAAAAGGTCATTTTGAGACCTGAATCTAGGATTTATCATCCCTGAATGGCATTTCCCCTTTAAGCTATTAAAGGTAATGTGTGGGCTGCCGGTTTTTTTCTTCTTTGAAACACCTGTGTGAAGTGCTGAAAGGGTGGCAACCACCTTTGGCTAGGCCTTACAGGGCATCAATAAGGGAGCCACCCCTTCACTTTTCAATAAACAATTTTTTTTCTATTTCACCTGTTCCCTTGACTCTGTTTTTAAAGCCACCAGCGAAAGGATGAACATGGATAGAAACACCTTTAATAGACAAGAAAACTCAGGTCCAGTGGAACAAGGGACCTAAATCTCTAAAGAGGAATCAGTACTTACTTGGTCTGTGACAAGCCCATCAGAGATGATTGGGTCTAAACCTTCCATTTAGGATTAAGAAAGCTGAGATCTAGAAAGGAGTAGGGGTCAGCTAGAAGTCAATTAATAATTTAGGGAAGGCTACTTCAGCTCCTTGTCCTGTGAGAAGCAGATGGGTAGACAGACGGAGCTACATTCAGTGCTAACCTGGGCTGGCTCAAGGAGGGCTCCCATCCACCAAGAGCTAGGGCACCGTGGGGTCAGCTTCCACATTCCCTGTCAGGACCCAGCCACCTCTAGCCGTCACCTGCAAAGAAAGCCCTTGTGAGAACTGAAGCTGTCAGTGCCTCCCTTGGGGACGCCCACGCCTGCTACTGCCTGAGCCACGAGTTTGAACAAAGAGCAGAGGCAGCAGCTCCCCTCACCCCAAGACACACAGTACACACAGCTACCTAAGCACCTGAGTGTGGGGCCTCCTCCAGACTCCACACAGGCTCCCAGAACTTGATCAAAGATGTAACATGTTTTCTGAGTGTAGCTGGGAGGAGGCAAGGAGAACTAGCCCAGTATAGGTGGTTAGAAGATAATAATGTGAATTAATGGTACTATCCTTATGACTGGGGAGCTCTGGTGGTAAAGCCCACTGTGAGTTGAAATGCTAAGCCATAGATGGTGTTTCTCTAATGGTTCAGATCCACCAACAGTATCTTCGGAGAAAGACTGTCTTTGTGCAATTTACAAATTCTGAAAACCTGCTCGAGGGGCAGTTATGAGTGGGTTCCAACCTGAGGCAATGAGAATTAAGAGTGAGATGCTTAGGGCTTTAAGAGCTTTATTTCAGGTAGTTCCTTAACAATTCTTTAAGGTGTTAGTACCAGAATACTTGATTGTGCTTACAAGGAACCTATATTTGGATCCGGAGGCAATCATCAGAACAGAGCAAAGAAACATTGCATGGTTCAAAATCAGGAAAGGTGTACACCAGGGATGAGTCCTATCTCCATACCTTTTCAATTTATTTGCAGAACAGATCATCTGGGAGGCTGGACTCTATGGGGAGGAATGTGGCATCAGGATTGGAGGAAGACTCATCAACAACCTGCAATATGCAGATGACACAACTTTGCTTGCTGAAACTGAGGAGAACCGGATGCACTTGTTGCAGAAGGTCAAGGATTGCAGCCTTCAATATGGATTAAAGTTCAACATCAAGAAAACAAAAATTCAAACAACAAATGCTGGCAAGGTTGTGGAGAAATTGGAACCCTAATTCACTGTTGGTGAGAGTGTAAAATGGTGCAACCACTTTGGAAAGCTGTATGGTGCTTTCTCAAAAGGTTGGAAATAGAAATACCATTTGAGCCAGCAATTCCACTTCTGGGAATTTACCCTAAAGAAACCATAACTGCTACCCAAGCAGATATATGCACTCTGATGTTTATTGAGGCTTTGTTTGCAATAGCAAAGAGCTGGAAACAAGCCAAGTGCCCATAAACAAAGGGATAGAGAAGCTCTGGTATATTCACACAATAGAATACTATGTACTGAAAAACAAGGAGCTCATGAAATATTATGCTAAGTGGATGACCCTAGAGGACATTATATTGAGTGAAATATCTCAGTCACAAAAGGACAAATATTGCCCGGGGCCACTATTGTAAAATAGGACTGACATTGGGGTTGAGGGAAGACAGAGAAGAAGGGGAGGAATGATGTATACTGCATTGCAACAGATGAGGGAGAGAACTGTTTAAAAGGGATATATGATTAGGTATTATTGTCACGTCAGGAGTCCTGAAGGAAGGCTGCACAGTTCAGTGGACTTGGGGGGAGAGATTGCATAGCAGTGAAAGAGTCTTTCTTTTAATTATCAAGGAGAAAAGTGAATTGTGGGGAGGGGAGAAAAGTGCAACAATAAATGACTGGAAACCCTAATTCTCTGTAAACTTGCATTAAAATTAACTAGAAAAAGAAAACAAAAATTCTCACCACTGGGCTGATTGGCAGCCTCATGATAGGTGAAGAGATTGAGATTTTGTTAACAGCTACAGTTTGTCTGGCTCCACAATCAACACTCTTGATACCAGCAGTCAGAAAATTAAAAAAATGAATTGCATTTGGAAAATCTGCTGTCAGGGACCTCTCCAGAATACTGAAGAGCAACAATGTCTACATGGAGACTAAGATGTGCCTGAGGCAGGCCACATTCTATGAATCAGAAAGCTGGACAATGACTAAAGATGACAGAAGGAGAATTGATGCCTTTGAGCTGTGGTGCTGGAGGAGAGTATGGCATATACCATGGACTGCTAGGAGAACAATTTTGTCCTGCAGAGGGTAAAACCAGGTGGCTTCTGGATTCTGGAACTCCATCTGACATACTTTAGGCATGTGGCCTGGAAGGACCAGTCCTTGGAGAAGGACATCATGCATGGAAGGGTGAAGACAAGAGAGGAAGACCCTGGATGATATGGATTGACTCAGTGACTGGGGTAATGGTAGTAGGTGTTTCAGAGACAGTAAGTTTGGCTCAGGATAGAGATAGGTTGAGAGCTGTTGTACACAGGAATCTATCAGTCGCAAACAACTTCACAGCCCATAACAACCACCCATTTTACAGTAAAAGAAACAGACACCTTTCTATGAAGATGGTGCCTAAAGTGAAGAAGGAACTCCCGGCCTCTCCCAAAACTGAAACCAAAGCAAAGGTGTTCAAGACCAAGAAGACAGTCCTGAAAGACATCCTCAGCCATAAAAAAGGATCCACATGTCAAGGTCAACAAGCACCAAATCAAAAAAGCTGTAAAGAAGCTCTGTGACATCGATGTGGCCAAGGTCAACACCTTGATTAGGCCTGATGGAGAGAACACGCTGTTCAACTTGCTCCTGACTATGATGCTTTGGATGTTATCAACAAAATTGGGTAATCTAAACTGAGTCCAGCTGGCTAACCCAAAATACAAATTTTTCCTCACTAAAAAAAAAGAAACTGAGAGAATGAATAGATCATAAAAATAGACCATGTTTGATAGGAAGTGGTGGAACCCCAAGATTATAATCCTAAATCATCCTTTAAATTTGCAAACTGAAATCACCCATGTTTCAATTTTCACCCAAACAATAGATGTTGCCTGTACATCAAAGAGGAGCATACTCCCTAGAATAGTCAACCAAAGGAAAGAAAAAGGGCAACATTTACCCCTAGATTTACCTATAGGGAATTATGCTGCTAAAGCAAAGGCCACACCTCTCAGCAGCTCCACAAGAGGAAGAGGAGCAATTTATACAGTATTGTGCAATTATAGCCTCAGAAACTCAGTGATAAGTTAGCTACGACGTGAAGATCAGCAATCAAGTTGCATTTTCTTTTGGAAGATCAGAAGAGAGGAAGATATAGGAAAGAAGGATTAATGAAAATGGGAAACACAAGAAGGAAGTAAAAAGATTACTGTTACTACGTGGAGATTATAATCAATGTTAGAAACAATGTGTATGAAATGCTGAATAGAAAAACTATTTGTTCTGTAAACTCCCATCCAGATCACAATAAAAAGCTTCAAAACAATAAAGGATAACTAAGGGAGTTGAGCACTTTGCCTGAGCTCACTCAGTGGGCAACAGAGCAGGATTCCACTGTCAGTCAGATGCTTAATGATTATTTTATCCATCCATTAAGGATTAAATGATCTCTCCAAAGTCCCAAAGAGCAGTGATTTCAGTTTAAAGACTAAGGTGCACCTGATTCAAGGCACTGTCTTTCCATTCGCTTGCTATGCTTCCAAAAGCCAGACAACGAATAAGGATTACAGAAGAATAATAGAAGCATTTTAGTTATAGTGTTGAAGAAGTGTACTGAATATCCAATGGACTGCCAAAATAACAGACAAAAGAGAAAGTGGAACCAGAATGTTCCTTGGAAGCAAAGATGGTGAGCTTCACCTCACATATTTTGGACATGTTGTTAGGAAAGGATATTCCTTGAAAAGGGTCATCATGCTTGGAAAGGTGGAGGGTCAATGAAGGAGAGGAAGATCCTCAATGAGTTGGATTGATACAGGTCTGTGTGCAACGGACTCAGATGCATCGAGGATGAAAAGGATGGCATAAGATAGGACAGAGTTCAAATCTACTGTTCATGGGGTCACTATGAGTCAACTCATCAGTACTTAACAACAAAAACAACTTTTTGCAGTTGAGTTGGAATCAGATTGGATTGAATGGTATGCTAAAAAAAATATATGCTGTAATTCCTAACTTCTATGTCTGTTATAATAAAAATTGGGAATGGATTGTTTTTAATGAGATAGGATTAGTGTAGGGTGTATCTTGAGTCCACCTCTTATAGGGTATAAAAGAAGTTAAATAAGCAAGTTTACAGAGATGTAAGCAGAAAAAGAGAGACCAAGCTACATGAAAACTGCACTAGAACTGAAGTTCAGAAGATAAAGACCTTCGGAGAAGAACTTTATTCCCTGGAGCCTGAATCGAACTTCTGATCTCCTAAATTGTGAACATTTTCAGAATGGTTGCTGCAGTACATCTATCTACAGGGAACTGCCAGAAATTTAAGCCAGATTCAGAAGAGGATGTGGAACAAGGAATGTCACTGCTGATGTCAGATGGATCTTGGCTGTAAGTTGAAAATACCAAAAAGATGTTTACCTATGTTTTATTGAGTAAAGGAAGGCGTCTGATTTATGGATCATAATAAACTATGTATAAAATTGAAAAGAATGGGAATTCCAGAATACTTGATTGTGCTCATTCAAAGCCAACATAATAGATTGAGAAGCAGTCATTTTGAACAGAATAAAAGGGCACTGCAAGGTTTAAAATCAGGAAAGGTGTTTGTCAGGGTTGTACCCTTTCGCTATACTTATTCAATCTGTATGTTGAGCAAATAATTTGAGAAGATAGAAAAATGTGGCATTAGTATTGGAGGAAGACTTTGAAAAATCTACCATATAAAGCTGACCCAATCTTGCTTCCTGAAACTGAAGAGGAATTTGAAGTACGTATTGATGAAAATTCAAAGATTACAGCCTTGTTATGTGCCATCAAGTCACCTGTGACTCACAGCAACCCTGCATACAACAGCTCTAAACCCTGTCTTGTCCTGAGCCAGTCTCACCAACTCCAACACACCTGTACCTACCCCTACTGTTCCAGTTACTGTGTCAATCCATCTCATTTGGGAGTCTTAATTTCCTGTGCTGTTCTTCCACCCTTCCAAGCATGATGTCCCTCTCTAAGGACTGATCCCTCTTGGACACATGGCCAAAGTATATCAGACGGAGCTTCAAAGTCCTTGCCTTCAAGAAGAAACTTGGGCAAGCAACAAATGCTGGCGAGGTTGTGGAGAAACTGGAACCCTGATTCACTGTTGGTGGGAGTGTAAAATGGTGCAACCCCTGTGGAAAGCAGTATGGCGCTTTCTCAAAAAGTTGCAAATAGAGATACCATTTGACCCAGCAATTCCACTACTGGGAATATACCCTGAAGAGACCATAGCTGACATCCAAGCAGATATATGCACACCCATGTTTATTGCAGCTTTGTTCACAATAGCAAGGAGTTGGAAACAACCTAAGTGCCCATCAACAAACGAATGGCTAGAGAAGCTGTGGTATATTCGCACAATGGGATACTATGCTGCATTAAAAAACAAGGAACTCATGCAATATTATTCAAAATGGTTGACTCTGGAGAACATTATGCTGAGTGAAATATCCCAGTCACAAAAGGACAAATATTACATGATGCCACTGTTGTAGAATGGGACTATCCTTGGGATTGGGGAGAGACTGAGTAAGATGGGTTCAATAATGTATACTGCACTGAAGCAGAGGAGGGAGAAAACTGTTTAAAAGAGATATATAACTAGGTATTTCTGTCATCACAGGAGACTAGAGCGAGGGCTACATGGTGGAGGGGACCTGGGGGAGGGTTTGTAAAACAATGAAAGAATCTTTTCTTTTACTTTTCCATAATTTTTGGACTCATGTACTTATAACTTGTTAGTCAAATTTGTGTCCTCTAGGTTGCAACACCCCCATGATACATCTTCAAGGATATGAACATGTACGGCCAAGCACAATCAATAAGAGTGCATCTAAATTCCAAAATCAATCTCCATAATAGTCTATGTGTTTCCTACTGCCAAAGGGGCCCTTTAGAGTAGTGAGAGAAGATCTTCACCCTGAAACCCACAGAGTCCCTTTTCAGCAGGAAGTAGCTAAGAGAATACGCCGTCCCCTTTTCCTTATGACTCAGGGAGAAGTCTCTCTCAGGGAGGAGTGATAGGGAATGGCAAAGGACACACTGACAAAGAAGATTAATCAGAACTAGCTTTGACAAGCACTGTGGCATTTGGACAAGAACAAACTGGGAGGAGGGTAGAGAGAATAGTGCAACAATGAATGAATGGAAACCCAAAATCTCTGTAAATGTTTATGAAAATTAATAAAATATAGAAAAAAAATTAAAAAAAAAGAAGAAACTTGGTTTCACCCTCTTCAAGAAAGACCTATTTGAAAAAAAAAGAATAAAATTTAAAAAAAAAAGAAAGACCTATTAGTTTTACTGGTGGTCCATGGTATATGTGATATTCTTTTCCAACACCAGCACTCAAAGGCATCACTTCTTCTGTCAGTCCAGCTCTCTGATGCATAACATGTAATTGTGAAGACCATGGCCTGGATCAGGTGCACCTTAGTCTCTAGACTCACATCATCGCTCCTCAGCACCCTGGAGAGATTCCTGAGAGCAGACTTCCCCAGTGCAATTTGTCTTTTGATTTCCTGACTGCTGGTATCAAGTGTTGACTGTGGAGCCAAGTAAGATGAAATTGTTAACAGCCTCAATCACTTCAACAAAAAATTTTTTTTAAAAAACCAAAAATCCTCCAACTGATCCAATAAGCATCACGATATGTAGAGAAAAATTACTGAATTTGTAAAGGATTTCATTTTACTTGGATCCATAATCAAAGCCTATGGAAGTAGTTAGGTTCTGTTGAGCTGACTGATTTATAACAACCCTATAAGCAACATATCTGAACCTGCGTCATGATCTCTCTTACTCAAGCCCATTGAGGCAGTCACTTTGTCAGTCCATCTAGGTTCTTCCTCTCTTTGCCCCTCCACCTTTCTCATCATGATGTCTCTCTCCAAGGAGGAGTTCCTCCTGAGAATATGTCTAAAGTGAGATGAAATTTCTCCATCCTTGCCTCAAAGGAGCACTCCAGCAACACTTCTTCAAGACAGATTCATTCTTTTGGCAGCCCATGAAGTAGCAGCCAAGAGTGTACAGTATTGGTGTGGTGCAATGGTTTGACTATCAAAATGGTTTACCTAGTCTATTGCTTTCCTTTTCGTCACATGTGGGTGAGTGTGGTATATTAATGATATGAATGAGGTGAACAGCACCTTTTGGATGAGAACATGCAAATAAGATGTGTAGATACCAATAACAGGATTGCTCAGTCTTGACATTCCGCCAAGCTTAAATGGAGCAGGTTTAGAAACAGAACAAGGGAGTCACTACACCAGCAAGAAAGAATCAGCAGAGAATGCAATGCATACAGAGACAGATCGAGGGTGAGACACCACAGCAGCAGTGAACCACGCACTGACATGAGACAGCACTGACCTGGAACTGTTACTCCGTGGAGCCAGAGCCAAGGGAGACACCATAATTGAAAAGGATTAAGAGAGTTTGTAACATTGACCTAAAGTCAACTGAAGGTTTTCCTGATTGAAGACTTGTGTCCTGTTTCCAATCTGAATTATAACCTGTTAACTTCCCTAATAAACCTCCTAATTGTGAGTATAGTTCTGTGAATTCTGTGTGGTCATTGCAATGGACTATTGGACCCAGTAGCAGAGAATCAAGAGCCCTGGACGGGATAATTGGTGTTAGAATTGATAGAAGAATGTGTGAGAGTGTGGGGATTTGTCTGATCAAATGGGAATTAGTTTTGTGCTGTAGATGTTGTGGATGGGGACTCTTCCTCCTTGTGGAGCTAATGGAGGTCAGATGAGGCCACCCCACACAACTTTTTATGCCTTCTTTTTACAATCAGTTGAATCTTCTGCAAAAGATCACTCCAAAATGTTCACAGGCTAGTGGCACCTTGTCCTTACATGTCCCCCTTTGAAAAGTACTTTATAATAAATTTACTTCTTTGCCTGCATGAGGAAAAAAGTGTTCATAAGTAAGGTGAGGCTGACCCAAGCCATGGCATTTTCAATAGCCTTAGATGTACGGGAAAGCTAAACAATGAGTAAAAAGAGTTGATGCATTTGGACTCTTGTGATGGTAAGGAATATTGGGCTGCCAGATGATTGAATAGATCTGTCTTGGAAAAAGTACAGTCAGAATGTTCCTTAGAAGGGAACATATGTTTTCAGGAAAGCTAAGTACCTGGTGATGGACAGTATACTTGGTAAAGTAAAAGGGCAGCAAAAAAGAGAGAAAACATGTCAACAAGGTGGATCGACACAGTGGCTGTAACAAGAAGTTGAAACATAGCAACAGTTATGGGAATGGTGCAGGATTGGCCAGTGTTTCCTTCTGTCTTGCAGAAGGCTGTTTTAAGTCAGAATCAAGTCAATGGCACCTAACAACAAGAAGAAACTGAGAAAATGTATTTGTTTGCTAAAGCCACCTATAAGTTATTTCTATTACAGAAGCCCTAGATAATGAAAGCATCATCTTTATACCTGAGGTTCTCCTTCTAGAAATAGAAGAAGCGGAAGTAGACAGCAGAAGAGATGTAGGGGAATAGAGTGGGCTGCTGGGGTGAAAGAGCCAGAGATATTGCATGGCTAGAGTTGAATAAGCAAGCCCTAAGCTATAAGGGCTCATAGGCAAAGGCAAATGAAATGTTGAAATGCAGGAAAACACACTGGCCCATTCAGGGACCAGATGGTTCTACAGTTGGGTTGAAAGCTCAGAGACATGAAGAGGAGGGGTAAGAAAAAATAATGAAAAAGGAGGTTTAAAGTCCCAATGCAAAAGACCTCAAATGTCAGGCAACGGAGTTTGTGCCCAACTCTGTAGGCAATGAAAATCACTGGAGGTTCTTGAGTGTGGAAGTAATATGCTCAGGATGGTCCTTTGGGAATAGGAGGGTGGACGAAGTGTTTATGGACGGGAGCATTCCTAGGCTCTGAACCCATAACAGCAATACAGATGAAGGGAATGAGGGAGCATCCACAGTGGGGGAGGGACATTTTCACAGGGAAAGAAGAGGCCACATGGGTTTGAGAGCCAGAAGAAAATCGATGGGATTTGGTAACTGAGTGGGTGGCTATAGCCAGAAAGGGAGGAATCGACAGGTGGTGGGAAGATGGTAAGGAACTAGAGAAGTTAGAGCACAGACTAAATAGGGTAGTGTTGTTGTTATGTGCTCATAGTACAACAGCCCTAAACCCTGCTCTATCCTGTGCCAATTGCATTGCCTCTGACACTCCCATCCCGATTACCCCAGTCACTGAATCAATCCACCTCATAGAGGGTCTTCCCCTCCTGCGCTGTCCCTCTACTCTACCCAGCATGATGTCCCTCTCCAAAGACCTGTCTCTCCTTGCAACATGTCCAAAGTATGTCAGACGAAGCCCCAGAATCTTTGCCTCCAAGGAGTAGCCTGGTTTAACCCTCTCTAGGATGGATCTGTTTGTTTTCTTGGCAGTCCATGGTACATTCAATACTCTTCTCCAGCACCACAGCTCAAAGGCGTCAATTCTCCTTCTGTCCTCCCTAGTCATTGTCCAACTCTCTGATGCATAACAAGTGATTGCGAAGACCATGGCCTGTATCAGGCGCACCTTCGTCTCCAAAGAGACACCGTTGTTCTTGAGTACTTTAGAGAGGTCCCTAGCAGCAGACTTTCCCATTGCAATATGTTTTTTTTTTATTTCCTGGCTGCTGGTGCCAAGAGTGTTGACTGTGGAGCCAAGCAAACTAAAGCTATGAACAATCTCAATCTCTTCGCCATCCATCCTGATGCTACCAATTGGTCCAGTGGTGAGAATCTTTGTCTTCTTGACATTGAGCCTCAGTCCATACTGAAGGCTGCAGTCCTTGACCCTCTGCAGTAAGTGCATAAGGTCCTCCTCAGTTTCAGCAAGCAAGGTTGTGTCATCTGCATAACGCAGTAGGTGAGCTCATTTTAAAGATATTGAGTTTGAGATGCTAGGAATATATCCATTTGGATGCCTCTGGATAACTGTGTCTAAAATTCAGGAAGGGGAGAATGTGGCAAGAGAATATTCACCATAAACAGTAGAAGCCAGGAGAAAGAATGAGATGGAAGGCAGCCTTATATGCGTGTGGCCTGTGCAATCACATAGGACTCTGCTTGCTTTCTCTGATGTTGTTGTCTGGAGATTCTTGATAATGTTTAACAGATAACTTTATATTTCCAATTCTTATGGAGACTGGCAAAGTATGTAGCTGACCTTGATGAGATGCTAAGGGAGAGAATTCATTGCCAGTTGAAACCTTTATCCCATGACCACTAAGGGTTGTTCAAGTTCATGATACCTGTGAAATGATACATACGGTGCAACAGTAAATTTTCTGAGGACTGAGCCCACAAGTTTTACCAGATTCTCAAAGGGTTTTGTGACCTAACATTGCTGATACTGTATACTATTGATTGCCTCTGGGAAAGGGAGCTTGGAGTAAAAGATTTACTTTTCATGTCTCTGTTGTACCTTTTGAATTTTGAACTACGTACATAAATTACCTATTCAAACACCAGATAAAATAATTTCAATTAAAACTATATGTTACTGCCACAGATAAGGGAGAGAGACCAAGGAGAGAGAGCCTTGGGGATAGACAGATGAAGGTAGAGTAGTAGCAAGCCAAGGTAATAGACAAAACTGAGATGAAGCATGGGGTGACTTCTGCCAAGTGAGGGGTTGTTTTATTTTTTCTGTAGAAGGAAAGTATAACCAATGAGGTCAAATGTTGCAAGAAAGGTTGTTATGTGCCGTTGAGTCGTTTGCGACTCATAGCGACCCTATGTACAACAGCCCTAAACCCTGCTCTATCCTGTGCCAATCACATTGCCTCTGACACACCCATCCCGATTACCCCAGTCACTGAATCAATCCACCTCATAGAGGGTCTTCCCCTCCTGCGCTGTCCCTCTACCCTACCAAGCATGATGTCCCTCTCCAAGGACCTGTCTCTCCTTACAACATGTCCAAAGTATGTCAGACGAAACCCCCAGAATCCTTGCCTCCAAGGAGTAGCTTGGTTTAACCCTCTCTAGGCTGAATCTGCTAGATGAGGAAAAAGCAAAGACAGTGCGTTTCATGTGGTGGAAGCTTAATATGTGTATGTGGAAGCTGATGGTGGCAGGACCTCCCCCAGGAAGGGAGCCACACATAACAGCACAAGCCTTCCCCCTCCCAATTCAGCCAGTCCCATCAGCCGACCCATCTGTGTGTTCCTTCCAGACGCCTACAGGGAAGAGCTCAGAACAGAAGGAAACTGAAGTCAGGTACCAGTCAGACTTGGGAAAGATGGAGTCTTTTCTGAGAGCCAGGCCATTCTCCTCCCTCCAATCAAGGCCAAGAAGGGCCTTTGACCTAGGCTGGAGTGAGAGGCCAAAGAATGGCCCAGGAGCCTAAGTTGCCAATGTGAGGTAAAGTCCCCTCTACCTGTCTGCTCATCTTAACACACAATTTTGCTTTGGGGTCTGTATACTGCCAAGGTTTACTTACCAGCCCCTACTACTATTCCTGTACCTCCTTACCTTCAAGATCTCCTTGTGGGCTCGGAACACACATTCTATGTGTTTGCCTTACACAATGACAAGGGTCATTTGAGTTCATTATCTGGGAAGGCCCTCTTCCAATTTGAGTCTCTGCCTCCAGATCTGGCTGCATCTAACCTGTTAGGGAGATACTCAGTTGGGAAATTCTGAAAAGCATTTCACAAGTCCTCTGGATTACATCCTGAGTCCCAAGAAGACACACACACACACACACACACACACACACACACACACACACTCCCTGTCTTTTTCTTAATCTAACTCCAATTCTTATCAATGTTTAAGTGACATGTATCTGTACATGATTATTTTTCACCCACAAATGCTTGAAGATATACTACTCTCCTGAAGTGTTAAGCCTCTGCTATATGACCATCACTGGGCTAGACTCTGTTAGGCAAACAAATGCTTATGACATTAGCTTTGCCTTCAAGCAACTTACAGTTGAGCTGAGGAGAGAGGCAAACCAGGTAACACCTTGCCTACCTAAATGGGATGCACCCTGGAATACATGGTTAATTTGAAGGTTTATGTTTCAGAACTGAGCCTTTAAAGAGATACAGGCTATAGGTCAATAGAACAAAGAAGGAAAAACATCTCTCAGTGAATCTATATGAGCAAACACTCAGAGGTGAGATGGTGAGCAGTCAACCACATGAGATAAAGAAAATATTAACTCTCCCTACTGGTGCAAATGGTTAACATGCCTGATTGCTAACCAGACGGTTCAAGGTCTAAGTCTACTCAGAGGTGATTGGAAAAGAAAGACTTGATGATCTACTTGTGCAAAATGAACCATTAAAACTCTCCAGCACAGGGAGCTCTGGTGGCCTAGTGGCAAGGAGCTGCACTGCAATCCCAGAGGTACGCAGTTCAAATCCACCAGATGCTCTGCTGGAGGAGGAGGCAATCTCCTCCTGTACCAGTCAGATCTGATTTGACGGTACACATAAAAAATAATACAATTTAAAAAACAAACAAACAACTCTCCAGCAAGTGAAGAAATGCTTGTGATGGTTAGCTATTAGAAAGATGCAAATCAAAACAACAAAGAGACATTATCTGACCCTAGTAACAATAGCGAAGATTATCCAAAAACGACTGGAACAGCACATCAACAGAGAACTACCAGAAGTCCAGACTGGGTTTAGAAGGGGTC
>NW_006399776.1:22754260-22782180 GCF_000299155.1 Elephantulus edwardii
TGGCACAGGACAGAGCGGAGTTTAGGGCTGTTGTACATAGGGTCGCTATGAGTCGCAGGCGACTCGACGGCACATAACAACAACAACAAACAACAGTAACAATAGCAAATAACAAATGCTGACAAGGGTGTGGAAAGAATGGAACTCTCATATACTGTTCATGGTACTGTAAAGTGGTGCAACAGGGAAGGGCTGAGCTCTGATCTGGGTATCCATAGAGTCACTACGAGTTGTAGTCAATATGATGGCACTTAACTAAAACAGTAGAAAAAAAGCAGAATGGTGCTTCCTTTTAAAAGCTAGACATAGAAATGTCATTTGATACAGCTATCTCACTGCTAGATATATATCCTAAAGAAATAACCAATGTGACAAAAACAAACAGATCCACACGCATGCTCATTGTCCTGTTGTTTATAACAGCAAAGAGACAGAAACAAGCAAAGCTTGGATTAACAAGCTATGGTTCTATGCACAATGGAATACTGTGTAACAGGAATAATGAAGAACTTGCAAAACACCACATAATATGGATGAATCTGGAGAACATTACGCTAGTGAAGTTCAGTCCCAAAAGGATTTATAATGTATGAGTCCATATTATAAAAAGCTAAGGAAAGATCTATACACAGAGAAACATTCTTGGATGGTTACCAGGGTTAAGAGGGGGGAAAGAGGAGAGGCAAAGTCAGCAACAGCTTTCCCTCCCCTTTGAGCGCTTGGGGTCGACTTCCTCCCCTCTTCTTGGGTCTCCGCTGTCACCTAGCTCCACATACAGACAACATCATGGACTTCAGAGACCTCAAGACTGCCCTGGCTGTCAGATCCCCAATTACCTGGCCACCAAGAGCTGCATCCAGGGGTATGTGCCATTGCAAGCAGATGTGGCGGTGTTTGAGGCCATCTCCAGCCTCCCCACCTGCCGACGTGTGCCGTGCTCTATGTTGGTATAATCACATCAAATCTTCTGAGAAGGAAAAGGCTCGCCTTCCCGGAGTGAAGAAAGCGTTGGGCAAGTATGGCCCTGCTAACGTGGAAGACACCACAGGAAGTGGAGCTGCAGACTATAAGGATGCCGATGTCATCGATCTCTGTGGATCTGAGGAGGAGGAGGAAAATGAGGAAACAAAGAAGCTAAGAGAAGAACGTCTTGCACAGTATGAATCAAAGAAAGCCAAAAACCCTGCACTTACTCAATCTTCATAGACACGAAACCTTGGGATAATTTAACCAATATGGCAAAATGGAAAGAGTGTGTCAGAAGTATTCAGGCAGACGGCTTGGTCTGGGGCTCTTCCAGGCTAGTTCCAGTAGGATATGGAATTAAGAAGCTTCAGATACAGAGTGTAGTTGAAGATGATAAAGTTGGCACAGATACACTAGAAGGAGAGATAACTGTTTTTGAAGACTGTGCCGTCCATGGATGTGGCTGCTTTGAAAAAAATCTAAAATCCAACAATAAAAACTTAGAAAAAGAAAGAAAGGTCAGCAATAGATTAAGTTGGGCAAAGGGAAAGGCAATGTAAAATAAGAGGTGATAAGCACAATATCACTATCTAATGGAAAGACATGCAACATGGACAAGAGAGATGGCAGCCAAAGTAAACACTATTAAGTACATAATTCTGCAGTATCAGTAAACAAACTTTAATCTATGAGAGGATACACAAATAGACAGGTAAGAGGAACGGATATGGGCAGATGGAAGGTACTACTCTCATGTCATACATAGGCTTGGCAGATGGTATTTCTTTTTTTTAATTTAAATTTATTATTAATTTCAGTAAAAATTTACAGAGATTTTGGATTCCCATTCATTCACTGTTGCACTTTTCTTCCCTCCCAACCCTACCCCCCCAGTACACCCTCTTAGGAAAGTAAAAGACATTCTTTGTTTTACAAATCCTCTCCCAGGTCCACTCCAACATGTAGCCTTCACTCTAGACTCCTGTCATGACAAAAATACCTAATCACATATCCATTTTAAACAGTTTTCTCCCTCATCTGTTTCAATGCAGTAAACTTTATTGAAATATTTCTCGGTCTCTCCCCAACCCCGAGGTCAGTTCTGTTTTACAACAGTGGCACTATGCAGTATTTGTCCTTTTGTGACTGAGATACTTCACTCAGCAGAGTGTCCTCCAGAGTCACCCATTTTGAATAATCTTGCATGAGTTCCTTGTTTTTCAATGCAGCGTCGTATTCCATTGTGTGAATATACCACAGCTTCTCTATCCATTTGTTTGCTGATGGGCACTTAGGTTGTTTCCAACTCCTTGCTATTGTGAACAAAGCCTGAACAAAGCCGCAATAAATATGGGTGTGCATATATCTGCTTGGATGTCAGTTATGGTCTCTCTGGCATATATTCCCAGTAGTGGAATTGCTGGGTCAAACGGTATCTCTATTTGCAACTTTTTGAGAAAGCGCCATACAGCCTTCCACAGTGGTTGCACCAGCAGATGGTATTTCTACAAACATCTCTGAATGTGCTGTAAATATATCCATGTATATGGCACAGCCAATGGAGAGAAAAGTTATGTAAACTTTCTTTTTTGTGTGTATTCTTTTAAAAAATTATTTTAATTGGGATTTTAATGAAAGTTTACAGAGAACTTGGATTTCAATTCATTCATTGTTGCACATTTTCCACTCTAACCCCTATCCAGTTCCCTTTTCTCTTTGAAAAAAATTTCTTTGATTGTTGCACAATTTCCTCCCCCGCTTATGTAAACGTTTAATCACAACAAAATACCCTGAGGGAATGAGTTGCTGATTCCAGGGTCTGAGAATCACAGTTGGGGACTTCAAGGTCAATTGGGATAATATAATCCTAGAACACTTGATTGTGCTCATTGAAAACCTATACTTACACCAGAAATCAGTCCTCAAAAGAGAGCAAGAAAACACTTCATGGTTCAAAATCAGGAAAGGAGTGTGTCAGGGATGTGTCCTGTCTCCATACCTTTTCAATCTATAT
This sequence comes from Elephantulus edwardii, assembly GCF_000299155.1. Taxonomy (NCBI): domain Eukaryota; kingdom Metazoa; phylum Chordata; class Mammalia; order Macroscelidea; family Macroscelididae; genus Elephantulus; species Elephantulus edwardii. The sequence goes on from NW_006399776.1 coordinate 22,757,241, forward strand.
GCAGAACAGATCATTTGAGAGGCTTTATGAGGAGGAATGTGGCATCAAGATTGGAGGGAGACTCATCACCAACCTGTTATATGCAGATGACACAACCTTGCTTGCTGAAACTAAGGAAGACCTGAAGCATTTGCTGAAAAAGGTCAAGGACTGTAGTCTTCAATATGGATTGAAGCTCAACATCAAGAAAACAAAGATTCTCACCACTGGACTAACTGGCAGCACCATGACAGATGGAGAAGAGATTGAGACTGTTAATGATTTCAGCTTGCTTGTCTCCACAATTAACACTTTTGGCACCAGCAGTCAGGAAAGTCTGCTGTTAGAGACCTCTCCAGAGTGCTAAAGAGCAGCAATGTCAGTCTAGAGACCAAAGTGCACCCGATCCAAGCCATGGTCTTCACAATTACTTGCTATTTATCAGAGAGCTGGACAATGACCAAGGATAACCTAAGAAGAATCACTGCCTTGGAGTTGTGGTGCTGGAGAAGAGTATTGAACATACCATGGACTTCCAATAGAACAAACAAGTCTGCCCTGCAGAAGGTAATACAAGTTTGCTCTTTGGGAGCAAGGATTTTGAAACTCTATCTCACATACTTTGGACATGTAGCCAGGAGGAACCAGTCCTTGGAGAAGGACATCATGCTTGGAAAGGCAGAGGGACAGTGCAGGAAAGGAAGATGCCTGGATGAGACGGATTGAAACAGTAACTGAGGTGATGAGGTAGGTGTGCCAGGGACTGTGAGACTGGCTTAAAATAGGACAAGGTTCAGACCTATCATGCATAGTGTCACTATGAGTTACAGCTGGCTCAACTGCACATAACAACAATCCACACAGACAACGCTGTACATCCTGCTTCAATGAGTGGTAACCAGGGTTTTATAAGCTCATGAGCAGCTATTCAAAGTGCAACTATTAGGGAGCTCTGGTGGCCTAGTGGCAAGACGCTGCACTGCAATCCCAGAGGTACGCGGTTCGAATCCATCAGATGCTCTGCTGGAGAAGGAGGGGGCAATCTCCTCCTGTACCAGTCAGATCCGATTTGACGGTACACGTAAAAATAATACAATTAAAAAAAAAAACTAAAAAAAAACAGAAAAGAAACAAGGCAAAGTGCAACTATTGTTCATCCTCTTCAGAATAATGAAGAGTGAAGAAAAAGACACATGGAAACAATTAAGCCAAAGAACTAATCTCAAAACTCATTGAGTGAGCCTCAGGTTTTTAGAGTCTATAATTGCACAGGAAGAGACTGTCCATCTTTCTCTCACAAAACAGCTAGTGGATTAAACCCTTCTGTCTTTGGGTTGGCAGCACATCTATTTACCCACTAGGCTACCAGAGCTCTCTAGTAGACCGTGCATAAACTTCCTTGACTTTGAGACTAGGAGAACCAAAGAGTGCTTGGTTACCACTGCTGACAGCTCTAAACATGACCACAGGGTCCTGAAAGAGTGGGACAAAAATGAGGGTGAAAACTCAAAATCAAGTAAATGCCAGGTTCCCTGGTCTTAATAATTGTTGTTTGCTGTTGAGTCAGAGCTGACCCATAGCTGATTCTCCAGCAGGTCTTCAGAAACAGTAAATCCCACAGTAGGAAACTGTCCATCCTCCTCCCAAGGAACAGATGGTAGATTTCAACCTGCCTGCTTTTGGGATTACAGCACAGCTTCTCAACACTAGGCCACCAGAGCTCTCCGTGCTGGCCTCACAGAAGCAGTGAAATCCCTGAGACTATGACCCTTAGTTACCCCTCATGCCTAAAATGAAATTAACCCCTGTAGTTCAGCTTTCAACCAGACAACAGACAGGTCTATGAGGTGAACATTAACACCAGGAAGGCATTGCTCCTTAGAAAAATAAACTATACAAGATCAAATGGACAACATTTGCCAAGGATAAAGCTCAGAAGGCAGAAAAGATAAGAATAAAAGGATGAGTGGAAATTAAAATCGTGAGAGAATAGGGGAAGAGTACTATTATTCCAATGTGGGAATATCGTAAAGGAACTGTGTAAGAATACTGAATGGAAAAATAATCTGGTCTATATAGCCTTTCACTCAAATCATAATTAAAATGCTTTTTAATAAAACTGTGGATGTAAATAGTCATCTAATAAATAACTTGTGTTACAGTGAATTTAATCAGGGAGTGCCACCGAACACTGTCCTTCATGGGTAACCATTAATGCGTTTGACACATCAGTCTCACAGTGTTCAGCTTCACAGCAACCACAAGTTACCTCTGTACGGCAAGTGGACACACCAGGGCATCCACATCTGTAATAGCTTGCTTCCCTATGAACCTGGAGAAAGGATGAAAGTCACACAAATGTTGAGGACTTTTGTTCATAGGGTCACTATGAGCCACCTACAGTTGACGGAACTTAACATCAACAACACAGTGAATTACTTAATATAATCTTTCCAATTTATAATATGGTCTTTCTAATTCCACTAAATCACTGGATGGGGCTATTTAAAGATCAAAGTTGTCAACTATTTCATTTTACTTAAATCAACAATCAACAACACCCATGGTAACAGCAGTCGAGGTATCAAAAGATATGCTGCATTGAGACAATCTGTTGTCAAGGATATTTCCAACAAGCTAAGGAACAATAATAGCAGTTTAAAAGACCAAAGTGAGCCTGATACCAATCTTGGTATCTCCTCAATTGTTTCTTGTACATCTGAAAGTTGGACAATGAATAAAGATTACAGAATTATTTACACCTTTGAATTATAATGAATATTCCACAGACTGCCAAAAGAATAAGCAAGCGTGTCTTGGAGGAAGCACAATCAGCATGCTCCTTAGAGGCAAAGATGGTGACACTTTGTGTTCACTTACTTCCGGCATGCTGCCAGGAGGGACAATGCTTGGGAAAGGGCATCATGCTGGGAAAGGTGGAGGTTCAAAAAAGAGAGGAAGATCCTCGACAAGATGTACTGACACAGTAATTGTAAGGGGACTGGAGCATATCAGCGATTGTAACCATGGCACAGGGTAGGGCTCGGTTCAGAGCTGTTGTTCGTCGTAGGGCTGCTTTAAGTCAAAGCTGACTGACAGTAACTAAAAACAATTCAAATGAGGTGCTTATTATCTACCAAGGGGACTGGATACTTTGCTAACAATGTAAATAAATAAAGTGTGTGACACCCTTATTGATGTCAGATGTCTTCGAGTTGGTTCAAATTCAATGTACAACAGAAGGAAATACTGTCAAGTCTTATACCATCTCCACAGTTGTTGCAACCACTATGTTAATCCAGCTGTAGGGTCTTCAGTTTTTCACTGACTATTCACTTTACCCCACCACTTTTATCAGTTTGGAGTAGTGTGGTGGCTTGCACATTAGGTGACGCTGGAAGTTAAGACAGTAGTATTTTAAATACCAGAGAGGGTCATCTACAGTGAACAGGTTCAGCAAAGTTTTCAGACTAAGATGAAGCAGAACAGGCCATCTACTTTTGAAATTCTGAAATAACAAATCTTTGAAAGCCCTATAAATAACTGTGTGAAAAGAGTTATCATTGCTGATGTCCAAAGGATCTTGGCAGATTGCAGAGGATATCAGAAAGATGTTTACTTGTGTTTTATTGACTGATAAAAGACATTTGATGGTATGGATCATAATAAATTATGGATAATATTGAGAAGAAGGGAAGCCCAAAACAGTTCATTGTGCTCATGTGAAACTGAAGTATATAAAGATATAGAGATATATGCAGTTATCTGAACAAAACAAGAGAACCCTGCATGGTTTGAAATCAGGAAAGGTGCTCATTAGGAATGGATCTTTTCTCCATGCCTATTCAATCTGCGTGCTGAGTAAATCATTTGAGAAGCTGGACTACATAAAGAAAAACTGGCTTCAGGTTTGGAGAAACACTCATTAATCTGCTTTATGTAGATGGCAGAAACTTGTTTGTAGAAAGTGAAGAAGACTTAAAGCACTTTCTGGAAAAGATGAAAGAAGATAATATGATCAATATAGATTATAACTCAACATCAAGAAAACAAAAATCACCACCATAGGATCAAGAGGCAGCATCAGGATAGAGAAAAGACTGAAGCTGTCAATTACTTCATTTTGCATGTATCCATAATCAACAGTCAAGAAATCAAAAGATGTGTTGCTTTGGGAATATCTGCTGTTGATGACTTCTCTAAAGTGCTAAAGAGCAAGGATGTCAGTTTCAAGACTAAGATGTGCCTGATCCAAGACATTTTCTTCAATTACTTGCTATGCATCTGAAAATTGGACAGTGAATAATGATGATGTAAGAAGAATTGATGCTTTCAATTGTTGTATTGGTGAAGAGTATTGAATATATCATAGACTGACAAAAACACAAAGCAATCTGCCTTGGAAATGCAACCGGGGTGCTCATTAGATATGCTCTCACATACTCTGGGAATGCTGTCAGAAAGGCCCAGTTCTTGGAAACAGACATCATGATCGTAAAGACAGAGGGTCATTGAAAGAGAAGACTCTCAGTGAGAAGGACTGACATAGTGACTGAAACAATGGGCTTGAGCATGGTAGAGACCATGATGACAGAATAAGATAGGGCAAGGTTCAGGTCTGCTGTTCACAGGGTAGCTGCAAGTCATACAGTCGACTCAATGGCAGCTAATAACAATATTCATTTTACCAAGTTTGATATCTTTTCCCAGGAACTAGTTCCTCCTGATAATATACTCAAAGTATGTAAAACAAAGCCTCAGCATTCTTACCCTCAAGGAGCATCTTGTCTGTACTTCTTCCAAAATACATTTGGTTTTTTGGTAGTCCATGGTATATTCAATACTCTTTACTAGTACCACCTTTCAAAGGCATCAGTTCTTCATCTTTATTCATTGTCCAGCTTTCACAGGCATATGAGGTGACTGAAGATACTATGATTTAAGTAAGGCACATTTTAATCCTCAAAGCAACATCTTTTCTCTTTAATACTTTAAAGAGGTCTTTTACAGCACACTTTCTCCACACAATAAATTATTGATTTATTGAAAGCTACTTCCATGGATGTTGATTACAGATCCTTGTAAAAAAAATCCTTAACATCATCAATCTTTTCACCATTTATTGCTTATTGTTCTTGTTGTGAGGATTTTTTTTGTGACGATTTTTGTGTTCTTTATGTTGAAGTGTAATGTTGAAATGTTTCCTGAAGCTACAGTTTTAGAACATCAGAAAGAAGACGGTGGTGGTGCAAATAAGGTGTAAAGGACTCCAACAATGGGAATGGTCTGTTTTGCCAGCCTGTAAGGCTTAATAGCCAAATCCAGAGCAGAGGGAGCCTTACAATCGCCAATAAAGAAAATCAGGAGTGGTGCTTGTACCTTGCATTTGGGATTCTTGCAATGAGAGTCTCATAGCCCAAGCAGAAATAAAGAGCTGTTAACAAAAGAGATGGCCAGAGGCAGTAAGCAACAGAGACACAGAGAGGGAGGCAGCAGTGCAGCAGAACAAGGAGAACAACCCAACAAGGATGGCACAGTGTGCTTTCAAGACCTCTAGAGCTAGAAAGCTCAGCACTTTGGAGCAGAAGCCTTGCTGAAGTAGTGGGATACCTCCAGGCACTTCATGGGCTGAGGCCAAAGTTCAGAGAGAGCTGTGTGGCTGAGTAGCAGCTGTCTAGATCAAAGAGCTATATGGTGTGTAGTTTCTCATCTGAGTTCAACCTGATTACTTCCTTAATAAAACTCCATAATTGTGAGTGTTATATTTGAGTTCTGTATAGCCCCTGTAAAAAATTACCAAACCCAGCAGGAAAGTACAGAATGCTATGGAAGGGGCAGCTGGTATACTAAATGGTATAAAAAGGTTGGTGGGTCGAAGCATGTCTTAACTCTGTACCACAGGAATCAGCCTGGGGCTGTTGATCTTGGTTCTCTTTTTCCTCCTGTGAGGTTAGAGGGATGCAGCCTCCTAAGACACCATTTTTATACAACTATTGGTCCCTTCATCTGAAGCAAAGGACAGGGAACAAAACCAGACTCAAAGAAGAAATGAGTCTACAGCACTAATGGCCTATGCAAATCACAGCCTTTGCTAACCAAAGTCCAGAAAAACTAGACAGTGCCATGCTGCTACGATATACTAAAAAAGGTCTAGTTAGAATGGAGCACAATAGGAGGCCTTGGTCAGATTGGGAGAAAAATGTACAGCAAAATTTACAGGTCAGATCAGTGCTACGAGGCTGACAGAAACTAGAGGAAACCTGGAGTCTACACCTAGAGTACCCTTTAAATCTGGGACTGAAGCTACTCTCAGGGGTCACCTTTCAGTCAAGCAATAGATTGGTTTATAAAACAAAACAGTCACATCTGTGAGGAATGGGTTCCTTTAAACATTCAATTACAGGGAGCCAACCTATCAATATTTACCCAAAAGCAAAGATGAAAAGGCAAGAAAACAGAATGGATGGAAATAGTTAAAGGAGGGTGGAAACCTGAGTACTGACAGAGTGAGGGGCTATGATCGATGCCACGGAACGGAATGTTATGTGGACTGCTGAATGAGAATCTAATATGCTGTGTAAACTTTCACCTAAAACATAATAAAATATTAAAAAAGGAAACCATACTAGAAAATAATACCTGCGTGCATATATTCAGTCATCTGCACAAGATGACTTGATAAGGGTATAAATGTCTAGATGATAATTAAATAATGATGTTTCCATTTAGAAAAAAAAATCCTTCAGACCACAGCTCTATTCTAACATCCAGGAGGCCCGTTAAGTTTTAATTAGCTCTAAGGTAACTGTTTCCCCCTATACAAAAGTGCAGATTTGAATGGGTAATCAGTCAAGTTATTCAGGGTCCCCCAAAATCAAACAAGTATATCCTACCTTTCAGCCCTTTATCATCATGGTGGCTCTCTGATTAATATGCTCAAGCTCCCTTTTCATCCACTTTTAGTATTAAGGTAATGCTTCCACAACTTAAGTAAACTCAAAATATGGATGCGAATTCAATGAGAGATTGCAAACCTTTAAGTCAGCATTCAGGTCCACTATTTCTTGACTGGGATAAAGTCACTATAAATCTCCATCTTTCTGAACTTCATCTCCTTCAACTATAACAGAGAGACAGTAAGAATTTAAGGATAGATGTTGTTGTTGTTATGTGCCGTCGAGTCATAGCGACTCTGTGTACAACAGCCCTAAACTCCGCTCTGTCCTGTGCCAATCGCACTGTCTGACACTCCCATCCCAATTATCCCAGTCACTGAATCAATCCACCTCATAGGGGGATAGGACAATTTAAAACATTTCAAAGATCTTTGTACTTTATCAAGCCTTATAAAAATATCAGGTCAATCAAATTTTGATTGGGTGAAAGAATTTTTTTTTAATGGAAAGAATACATGTTTTCTATTAGAAAACCTGTTTGGATGTGGCATTTAGTGCAAAGAGCCTTTCCATCTTCTCCTGGCTTGTAAAAACAGTGTTAGAAATCTCAGTGTAAATTATGTGTAACCTTCATCTTCTCTGTGTGGCAGGGATCTTTTTTCCACCTTGCAGTTCTTCCACTCCAGCCCGGGTCATGAGGTCTGTGATGTTTTTCTGTAGATCATCAATGCAACTGACTACTCACATAAATAATTTTTTCCAGTGACCTGATTGGACATAGTCTGAAATTTAGCTTACATTTGTTCTAACATTGTTTGAGATGGAGTTGGCCCCAGCTATGTTCCTAGTTTGGTAGCACTGTCTTGGATTTGGGTAGGAATGTTCTTGGCAATCTGTACCCTGGCCCCCTATTAAGGCACTCATATGGTTTGCTCACCTCCTAAACCACAGCACTGCTCTGTTGATACAAAATCAGCTTATCATCTACAAAGTCCAACATGCTTCCCATCTGACTCCTTTGTAATTCATTATTGGGTTTTGATTTGGGAAGAGGGACTGAGAATAGTGGAAGTGAAGCTTGTTGTTGTTATGTGCTGTCAAGTCAACCCTAGGTACATTAGCTTTGAAACCTGCCCTATCCTGAGCCAAACTCACCATCTCAGACAGACCTACACCCATTTCTCCTGTCACTAGTCAATCCATCTCATGTTGGGTCTTCCTCTCCTGCACTGTCCTTCCACCCCCTTCCAAGCATGATGTCCTTCTCCAAGGACTGGTCCTTTCTGACCATGAGCCCAAAGCATGTGAGACAAGAGTTTCAAAATCCTTACCTTGTTTTGACCCTTTCTAGGACAAACCTGTTTATTCTCCTGGCAGTACAACACTCTTCTTCAGCACAATTCAAAGGCACTGATCCTTCTTCTATCATCCTTAGTCATTGTCCAGCTCTCTGAAGCATAGCAAGAATGGCAAAGACTATGGCCTGGATCAGGTGCACCTTAATCTCCAGACTGACATTGTTGCTATTCCTCCTCTAGAGAGGTCCCTGACAGTAGACTTTCCTAATGCAATTCATCTTTTGATTTCCTGACTGCTAGTGCCAAGAGTGTTAATTGTGGAACTGAGTAAGCTGAAGTTATTAACAATCTCAATCTCTTCTCCATCTATCATGGTACTGCCAATTGGCCAGTGGTGAGAATCTTTGTTTTCTTGATGTTGAACTTCAATCCATATTGAACACTGCAGTCCTTCATGTTCTGCAGCAAATACCTCATGTCCTCTTCAGTTTCAACAAGGAGGTTGTGCCAATTGAGTTATGCAGGTTGTTGTTGAGTCTTCCACCAATCTTGATGCCATATTCCTCCTCATAAAGTCTAGCCTCTCAAATGCTCTGTTCTGTATATAGATTGAAAAGTTATGGAGATAAGATGCGTCTTTGACACATACCTTTCCTGATCTTAACCATGCAGGGTTTCCCTGCTTTGTTCTGAGGTCTGCTTCCTGGCCAAGTATAGGTTTCACAAGAGCACAATTAAGTGTTCTGGAGTTCTCATTCTTCTCAAGATTAGCCATAATTTGTTGTGATCCATAGTCAAATGTCTTTGCATAGTAAATGAAACACAGATTAAGACATTCCTTTGGTACTCTGCTTTTGACCAAGATTCATCTAACATTGGCTATGATGTCCCTAGTCTCTTCTAAACCCAGCTTCAACATCTTGGAAGTGAAACTTAAGTGATGATACTATTGCACAATTTTCCACTTTTATTCAGATTAGGCAGAGGACTTGTGCTGATTAACAACTCTTATTTAGAAAGGGAACTGCCAGGTTTGAAGTAGGCACTAAAGACCAACAATGTCAAGTGATACAAGAATGCTTGGGGAAGGCTAGGATAGACATTAAGCAAAGAGTTGTGACAAAAAATAAATGCTATAGAATTTCCTAGGAACAGAGAAAACAAAGGCTACTATGTCTGTGTGAACACACCTGGGGGGCTCACTTTGATTTTTCAAAACCATCTGGTAATCTGACTATAAGACAGATCCTCAGGCATAATATGAGACCAGACTAGTGGGGTTTGTGCTTTTGAAAGCTAGGCTGGTTTTATGTGACCTAGATCTTGTGAGACTGGGAATTTAGCTTTGAAACAACTAACGTTTTGTTTGCCATTGTTCATCCTCACTTCTCCTTCTCTAAACCTTGAACATTCTCTGACATAGGGATAGAAAATGAGGTCAGGTAGAAAGTGAAGTCTGTAGGTATTCACAGATGCAGGAATAGCGATTAGCATAACAAACAAGTTCTAAGCCTTTTACAAATATTTAATCTTCACAACATTCCTGTAAGTAATAATAAAATTTCTTTTTTACAGATGCAAAATTGGAGTTGGAGAAGTGAAGTAACTTAGCCCAAGCTACAAGAGGAAGAACTAAGTCATGCAACCTGACTCCAAAGCATGGCCATTCTGCTAAGAGATGGACAGTCTCATGGCTTGTTAGGGTCCAGGAGTTGGGAGGAGGTGGTCAATTCTCAGCACTACTCAAGATGCTTGAAGGCTGATTGATGAAAAGTTCCCATCCATTCTAGAATATTGGCAAGAGTCTGATTTCCAAGGTCATCATTTCTTCTCTGCCATCGGACAGTGACTGGCTCCTTTCCCGTCTTCCAGGCAGCTTATCCGTCTACCCATTATTCTCAAAAATAACTGCCTAATGGCTCTCCAGAAACAGTGGCCAATTTCTCAAGGGCTCTTGAGGGTAGATCATCTGGAACAGTTGGCTGAATTCATCCAACTTTTTAAAGGGATCTCTGATCAACCTTTCCTTGTTCCCACCACCCTCTGTGACCTAAAGTGGTTGGCCTGCTTTGCCTCACATTCATAGAACTCTCTCAACCAAGAGCATAGCTTGAAAGCAAACCAGATCTGGATGCACAAGTTGGGAGGGAAAATGGATTTAGGAAACCAGAAGATTCAGACACAGTTCCTCAGATCTGAATTTCTTTCCTGCATTCCACCCATGACTGGAGACTTCACCTGGTTGCTATGGAAATATCAGTCTCTGACAGATAACAAGCAGCACTTCAGACAGAAAGCATCATCTGCTGCCATGGAAACATAAAAAAAAGTAATGCAGCATCTTCTTTTGGAGGAGTGAGGAAGGAAGGAGGCTGCTGGGGAAAGGAGACTAGAAAGGAGAGGTCTTGGAAAGTCTGGATCTGGCTTTGTTTGTTATGTGCCATCGAGCCACCACTAATTCACAGCAATCCTATGAACAATAGCTCTGAACCCTGCCCTATCCGGAACCACTGTCTCCAGCAGATCTAACCTCAGCTATTGTGTCAATCCATCTCATCCAGGGTCCTCCCTTCTTGCACTGTCCCTCCCAAGCATGATGTCCTTCTCCAAGGATTGGTCCTTCTTGGCCACATGCCTTAAGTATGTGAGACAGAGATTCAAAATACTTGCTTTCTAAGGAGCAACTTTGTTTAACCCTCCCCAGGACAAATCTCTTTGTTCTCCACGTTTGCAGTCCATAGAATGTTCAACACTCTTTTCCAGCACCACAACTCAAAGGTATCTATCCTCCTTCTGTCATCCTTAGTCACCATCCAACACTCTGATAAATAATAAGTAATTGTGAAGACCATGGTTTGGCTCAGGCACACCTTAAGTCTGACACTGTTGCTCTTCAGCACTCTGGAGGTCCCTGACAGCAGACTTTTCCAAAGCAATTTGTCTTTTGATTTCCTGACGGCTAGTGTCAAGACTGTTGACTGTGGAACCAAGCAAGCTGAAACTGTTAACAATCTCAATCTCTTCTCCATCTATCATAATGCTGCCAAATGGCCCAATTGATGTTGAGCTTCAAACTTTATTGAAGACTGTAATCCATGACATTCTGCAGCAAATGCTTCAGGCCCTCCTCATTTTTGGCAAGGTTGTGTCATCTGCGTAATGCAGGTTGTTAATGAGTCTTCCTCCAAGTCTGATGCCACACTCCTCCTCATAAAGCCCTGCATACTGAATGATCTGTTCCACATATAAACTGAAAAGGCATGGAGACAAGACATATCCCTGACTATTCTTTCCTGATTTTGAACCATGCAGCACTTCCTTGCTCTGTTCTGAAGACTGATTCCTGGTTCAAGTGTAGGTTTTGTGTGAGCACAATCAGGTGTCTGGAATTTCCATTCTTCTCAAAGTTAGCCATAGTTGTTTTGATCCACACAGTCAAATGTCTTTGCACAATCAATTAAACACAGTTATACATTCTTCCGGTATTCTCTTCCCTCAGCCAAGATCCACCTGACATTGCCTATGATGTCCCTAGTGGGCTCTTCAAAACTCGGCTTGTATTTTTGGTAGTTCTCTGTTGATGTACTGTTCCAATTGTTTTTGGATAATCTTCAGCAGGATTTTGCTGCATGTAATACTGTTCAGTAATTTCCACACATTTTTTAAAAAAAATTTTCAGGGAAGCTCTGGTGGCCTAGTGGCAAGGATCTGCAACTACAATCCCAGAGGCGCACGGTTCAAATCCACCAGATGCTCTGCCGGGGAAGGAGGGACAATCTTCTCCTGTACCAGTCAGATCTGATTTGATGGTACACTCACGCAAAACTAATAAAATAAAATTAAAAAAAATATTTTGGGGGTTACTTATTTTTGGTATGGGAATAAATATGGACCTCTTCTAGCCAGTTGGCTAGGGAGCTGTCCTTCAGATTCCCTGGCACAGCCTAGTAAGCATGTCCAGGGCAGCATCTGTCTATTGAATATGTCAATTAGTATTCCATCAATTCCTGGGGCTTTGTTTTTGGCCAATTCCTTCTGAGCAGCTTGAACTTCTCTTTCATCACCATTGCCTCCTGATCATATGTTGGGAATTAATTCAACAGACATTTAATACAAATAAGCAAGCCAATGCAATACTAAAAAAACCCCAATACATGCTTTATGACTGGTCTCACCAAGCTAACCATCGAGTAATAGTTTGCAAAGAATTATAAATAAGACCAATAATAAGACCAACAACCCTGAAAAGAGGGATTAACACTAACTGGGAAAGTTCAAGACATTAAATTTTAGGATTTTGGCTGACATAAGGAAGAAAGAACAGAATAAACCAAGACATGAAAACTGTGCATGGATAGCAAGTGACAGTTCTACACTGATTTGCAAACACTGGCTTCCACAGTGGTCCTTAGTTAAAAGATCTGATGCCAGATTGTCTAGATTAGAATATCAAACTTGCTTTATGAATGTGGGCAAGTTATTCAACCTTTCTGGTATCAGTTTCCTCTTACACAAAATGAAATAAAAGAAGCAACCTGAAGGATTTTATGAAGATTAAATTATTTTTAATGTCTTAAAGTGAATATAACCACCTTATAGGATTTCCCCCATGAACCTGGAGAGAGGATGAAAGACACCCAAAGCGTGGAGGACTCTCCTTCATAGGGTCACTATGAGCTGCCTGCCACTCAATGGCATTTAACAATAACATCAACATAGAGAGAGAGAGCAGCTGGCCCAGTGGGCAGAAAGCAATGCTACCAAGCCAAAGTTGGGTGATTTTTAATCCATGGCCCTCAGGCCTGTCTTTCATTGTTTTTGTTCAGACATTCCTCTAGGTCGTATAGCCCTGGTGTACAAGTTGCTGTACAGCAGTCACTTGTGGTTGCTGTGAGGCTGAACATTGTGACACTGATGTGTCAAATGAGTTAATGGTTGGTTACCCAATGAGGACAGAGAGTGTGGTGGAGCTCCCTGATTAAAACAAGCTTGGAAGGAGGAGTGGCACCCACTTCCATAGTAGCTTGCCTAAGGAAACCCTATGAACCTGGAGAGAGGATGAAAGGCACCCAAGCGTTGAGGACTCTCCTTCACAGGGCCGCTATGAGTCGCCTGCGACTCGATGGCACATAACAACATAGGATTTCCAGGCTATATTCTTCATGGCACTGCTGATGGGTCTGAATTACTTAATTACTTTTATTTGGATTAGAAGAATGTCTATTTGCGTTTCATTGATGATGCAAATGCATATGACTGCATGGATCACACATAACAAACTACAGGCAACATTGAGAAGAATGGGAATCCCAGAATACTTAATTGTGCTCATATAAAACTTACACCTAAATCAAGAAGCTGTTCTCTAAACACAAGCATGGTTTAAAATGAAGAAAGGTGTGTGTCAAGGCTGTATTTTTTTTTCTTCATATCTATTAAATCTTATACTGAACAAATCATTTGAGAAGCTGGACTCTATGAAGAAGAATGTGGTATCAAGATCTGAGGAAGACTCTAATCACTAACCTGTGTTATGCAGATGACACAACCTTACTTGTTCAAAGTGAGGAAGTATTTGCTGCAGAAGATGAAAAGATGAAAGACTATAACCTTCAATAAGGATTACATTTCAAGGGGAGCTCTGGTGGCCTAGTGGTAAGGAGCTGCAACTACAATCCCAGAGGCACACGGTTCAAAGCCACCAGATGCTCTGCCGGGGAAGGAGGGACAATCTCCTCCTGTACCAGTCAGATCTGATTTGACGGTACACTCACACAAAAATAATAAAATAAAATAAAAATAAAAGGATTATGTTTCAACATCAAGCAAACAAAAATTCTCACCACTGGACTGATAGGCAACATCATAGCAGATGGAGAAAAGACTGAAGTGGGTTTTGGTTTTTTTTTTAACTTGTCGTGTGCCTTTGAATTGGATCCGAGATGGCCCCTTCTCCAGCGGAGAATCTGGTGGATTTGAACTGCATGCCTTCGGGATTGCAGAGCAGCTTCTTGCCACCAGAGGTTCATAAACTTAAGTTTTTAATGATTTTATCTTACTTTAATCCACAATCCACACCCTTGGTGCCAGTGGTTAGATGTATCACATTAAAGAAGTCTGCAGTTAGGGACCTCTCCAAATCACTGGAAAGCAATAGTATCGGCCTGAAGACTAAGGTGCTTCTGATTCGAGCCATGATCTTTTCAATCACTTGCTATGCATCTGAAAGCTAGACAAGGAATAAGGATGGCCGGAGGAGAATTGATGCCTTCGAGCTGTGGTGTGGGAGAACAATACTGAATAACCAATGGACTGCTAAAAGATCAAACAGATAAGTCTTAGAGAAAGCTTAGCCAGAATACTCCTTGAAGGCAAAGATAACAAAGCTTAATCTCACGTACTATGGGAATACTATTAAATGTTATTCCTTGAAAAGGGACATCATGCTTGGAAAGGTGGTGGTGGGTCAGCGGAAGAGGGGAAGACCCTCAGTGAGATGGACTGATACTGCAACTGCTGCAGTGGGCTCAAGCATGTCAGAAATTATGATGATGGTACAGGATAGGCCAGGGTTCAGCTCTGTTGTTCGTAGGGTCACTGAGTCATACTTGGCTTGATGGCATCTAACAACAGCAATTTGGATTAGTAGGCAAATCATTGCACTAGCAGTGCTCCTGAAAATATGAACACACAATAAATTATGAATATGTTAACAACTATCATTATGTCATCTCTTCACTGTTTAGAGCCAGGATAGCCTCTGTTCACTGCCCAAGTCCTATGATTCCATGATTCTAACCAAACCTGTTCTTTAACATGGAAAAGACAGTATTTCCGTGATATTTTCCCTTCAAGTTTTTAATTTCCCTTCATCCCAAGTAGCAAGACTAGGTTTCACAGGTCAAGCCTGTGTCCCCTGGGGTTCATCTCTGGGAGTTGCTGGTGCCGAGAAAGGAAGTTGGCAAAGTTTCAAAGCCACTAACACAATAGTTTAAACAGGGAGGAAATGTCACTGTCCTAAAGACAAAAATGTGATCTCTGAGCCAAATGTGAGCCCCAAACTTCTGTTTAGAAGTGAGTGCTGGGAGCTCTGATGGCCTAGTGGCAAGAAGATGCACTGCAATCCCAGAGTTATACAGTTTGAATCCATCAGATGCTTTGCTGAAGGAGGAGGGACAATCGCTTCCTGTACCAGTCAGATCCGATTTGACGGTACACACACAAAAAAAGAATTAAAACAAAACAAAACCAGAAGTGAGTGCTGGCGGAGAAATCTTAACTACCAATCAGAATTTGGCCATAGGCTCACCTCTACCTGAAGACTAAGGGCCATATTCTTATCTGTACCCCAAACCAAACACAACCTAGTTGCTTTTCTTAGTTAGGCACAAGAGGTGGAGGGAGGCTTCCAGAGGCCGCTTGCTGCCCCCTTCTCTCCATTCCAACCACCCCCTACAGTTAGATGAGTAACAAGAAGGCACTGAGTCACACACCATGGCACCAGCTGTCATTCACTAGGTGCCATTACCTTATAAGGGTTAAGACCAAAGTGCTGTTGTCTCTGATGTTTCTTCATTTTCACCACTGTCTTCTTCCAGCTATAAGATGTATAAGCAATTATGAACGGGGGATAAGGAAGAACTAAGGTAGAAACGCAACTGCAGGTATGCAATAGACAGGGATGGGAATGAAGCTGAGATGGGTTCATCTGAGGGCAAGGAGGCCAGGCTTATGGGTATTTCCAGGAGTTTAGAGGAATCCACACCAGCCATGAGCCCTGGCCCACAGCCTCAGGATGACTAACAAGGATGGTCCTCGTTGCAACCTTACAGGATGCATTAGCAGCCAAATCAATAACTGCAGGGGGACTGGTCCATAGCCAGACACTCCTACCTAAAAATAGGGCATCTTCCTTTCCATCCCCCAGGTCCAAAGAGTAAGTTAAGATAGGAAGGGACTAAAAGTGGGTGGAGATGGTAGTGAAGGTAACAGCAGCAGGTGACTGCAGTGACTCAGAAGAGGCAGAGCCAGTCTTAGGTCTCGGTGGTGCTATACGTGCAAGCAGGCCTCAAGTAAATTATTTTGGTGTTAAAAGCCACCAGAGGCAAGTATCACCACAAGGCCATCACACCACTTAGAAGTTTAAGAGCTGACAAAGAAATATAAAACTTAGCAGCAATTATCTGTATTTTTAGCATGATAATAAATTCTTAACATTCTGTTGCCATAGAGATCAGTAAAGAACAGAGGAGCCTCATCGGAAAGCCCTATCCCAAACCTTTAGTCTTTTCCTTTTGGTTGTTCCCAACACTTGTACCAGCTCTTCCCAGGTTACAGCCTCCAAATCTGGTTGAGGAAAGTGAACTTTCTCAACTACAAAGAATTGTTCCTGACCACTCAGCTCCCTGAATCCACTGTCCCAGACTTGTGCTGCCCCACAGAGTCACATGGCCATCAAGAGCTGAGAGGACTGACCAAGGAGTAGACATCAAGTCGGAAGGAACCTTTGGATATCAAGTTGGGAATTATAACACAAAGAGTTTCAAATACAGGTAAGATAGCAATACGGAAATAATGGTGAACTAAGAAGGCTTCTCTGGTGCCCAAGCTCCTGAAACAACCCTACAGAAATGTACAAAATGTGTTTCTGACACACTGCCATCTGGTGGAAAGACACAAGAGACGGAAGCCTGGAAGCCTGTGTGCTGGGCATGGAGGTGGGTCAGAGGCCCAGGTATGCACCTTGTGGCCGTTCTTATGCCTAACCAAAATAGATGACAACAAAAACCTAATATTCAATGGCATTACAAATGTTTTCTATTTCTAGAATCATTCTGTCATTTTGGTTCATGAGAAGCTAAGAATCAGATAGACATATCAACTACCTTCAGACTACATACATATAGGCAGGAGCTGCCATGATGGAAAGGAGGGAGCTGCCTTTTGTACAAAGTTTATACATACACACACACACATGTATATGTTTATATCCACACTGTGTAAAACCCAGTAAGAAGGGCTCACATATGCAGGCAGGGGCCAGGGATGGCTTTAACAGCCAGGGTTGAGGCCACAGTGGAGGCACACAGGAAGAGGTGGAGAGTGGCAGCCTCCCCTCCATTCTTCCATCCTGGGCCAAAGGGAGGACCTGGAAGGAAGAATGAGTAGCCAAAGGAAGAGGGGAGAAAATGGAAAAGTACACCACCATCACTGAACCCCAGAGGGCCTCTAAGACAGTCAAAATGTCCCACAGAATAAACCATTCACACAACTCCCAGTAAGACACTGTGCCAATAGTAGTACTAGTCTCAAGCTGCACCAAGCCAAGGACAAAGGCAGGCTTCACAATGCAAAAGTCCAAGGTGTCTTGTAGTAGCAAGCCACCACCTTCAAGGTTCACTCCACCAAAATCTAAAATCCTCTCCAACCAGAGTTATAAATTTTCCTTGCCAGATAATAGGGTAAAACAGAGATTAATTTCTTCCATTAACACCCTGTGATCTTCCTAATGGGGACAAACTAAGGACTCACTAAAAGGTGGTTGGGAAGCGCAATGAAGGTCCATCCTCCTTAAAGCAATACACAAGGAGACACATATTCAATGGAGGTGTCAATTCTGCCTTCTTAGACTGGAGTCTCTGCTCAGCAGAGTTCATTCCAGTAAAGGTACAGGCAGGAGTTCTTGGTATCCAGGGATAACCCCAGTCTCCCCAGTGTCAAGGTCTCCGTTCTCAGGATGGCTGTTGAAGGGTAGTGTAGAGAGGTATGTGCTGGGATCCAGAGGCCCAGGGAGGCAACGTACAGGGCCACTGATTTACCTGTGACAAGGAGAAGAGAGGTAAACAGAAAGTCATAAGAGAATAAGGAAATACTGGAATGAGCTAGATCCTGAGACTCACATGGTCTGGGGGGTAAAGAGGCTGGTGAGTTGGAAGCATTGTGAGGTGACTGCGTGTGAGGTGAGGTTCAGGGCCGGACTCAGAGCTGAAGCAAAGAAAGAGAAGCAGAGACGGTGAGTGAGCAGAGCTCTCCTTGTTTCCTGCCTCAGGCCCTTCTCTTCCTTTTCCAGGTCTTAAGTCTACCAGGCAGAGCTGCTGGCTTCAGGGCCCCTAAGGGAACATTCAGTAGCAAGGCAGCAGCCTGGGTAGCCGCAGCAGCAGCAGCTAGTCAGGAGCTGGATTCCAAAGCCTGAAAGGAGAAGACAAAGTGGGGTTAAGATCCAATCTTAAATCTCAGATTAAACCTCTTGCTCTTCACCTTGCAGAGCAGCTCTACCTTCTGCCAGTTTGGCCATGAGCTGCAAACATCCACCTGTGGATCCCAGTTCCACCTCCTGGTTTCCATCAGGAAAAGTGATGTCTGTGCCACCATCCGGTCACTCAGTCACACAGCCAACCTGCACAGGTCAACCAGCAAGCTCAAAGCCATTTAACTGTTCCAAAGCCTGGTGGGTACACTCAGAGTCAGAGAACTACAAGGACCCAGGTATATTACTCACCTCCCAGCCACACATCTGTTCCCAGAGCCCTATTAACAGTCCCTCTACTATCCCAGAAAAAGTGCTTGCTTGCTATGGTACAAACATCAATTTCTCAAGGAATGTAACCTAAGATCTCACTCTCAAAATTGTTCTCTGAAAAGGACCCTTTCTGATGGGCTCAATGGGAATCATTTTCCAGTCATCCAGCTCCACAAAGAATGTTACGATATGAAAAGTCTGTCATTTGGATAAAGCTCAGGCTGACATGTTATTTCATACAATGAAAACAAAGACACAGGGAAACCAAGGCTTCTAGGCTTTTTACTTGGCTCCTGTGAATTTTAATTTTCAGTTCTCAGTAAGGACTAGAACTCCGGAACCCTAGAGTCCTGCTGTGGGAAGGCACATTTCCTGGTGTGAAAAGCACGCCTGTGCCTTCCCCGCGTCTTCCACCACCCACCCTAATTCTGCTGACTCAGTGATTTGCTTGCTGACCAGAGGGTTTCTAGTCCCTTTCAGGACAAAAGCATCAGCAGCACATCAGGTATAGGGGATTCCCAGACTGCTGTTTGTGCAAGGGTGAAGACTGTTGACCTAAAAGGCTTCCAAACAAAGGCAAAAAGGCCCCACAGAAACCTTTCTGCATCTGAGTCATACAGGGCACTAGAAAAAGCACAATCCACCACAGAGACCCCTCAGTGTCATAGCTGGAGGTGTTTAATCTCGCATTACCTGCCCTAGGATCAAGCATGTGGTACTCGCAGCTCCTGGGCAGGCAGCATAGTGCTCTACCTCTACTGGATACTTCGAGGAGAGCAATTCGCATGACATGGCACAATCTACTTAAACTCTGCCCTCTGGGCAGTTGTGGGAGATATCTGATACCTGGATTGAGTCCAGAAAACAACCAGTCCTCATCACCCTAGTGTCACATGGAGCCCAAAGAACCAGTTGTAGTAATTGGACACCATTCTGCTGAAGTGTCACTGTAAGGGCATCATGCTATTCTTCCAACAGTACTAAAAAAGATTTCAACAAAAAACTACTTCTAAGGAGGTAACAATAGAAGGAAATGCAACTTTTTATTCCTGGACTTCTCATGAAACTAATAAACCAGTTCTATAAAGCATGTCTTTCAAAGCTCGGCCTTAACCTCCCTTATGCCCCAACTTCTTTTAGCTGTCAGATGGAATCATTACTATTACCCAAATAGCAAGGTGGCTGAATTCCTGGACACACCAGACCTGGGCCAATGACATAGTGTAGGAGCAAAGGCAAGATCTGGAATAATGTACTCATCTCAAGGGGAAGAAGACTAGTCTGAACTTCAAGCATCAGTGTTTATGGGTCATTCAGACAGTTCCTAAAGGAGGAGGATGAAGCTAAGTTCCAAAATCAGACAAGTAGATAAGCCTAAACTAAAATAAAAAATTAAGACACTAGAGACTTAACTGAAATGAAACTGTAATCTTTAGATTGGCCGGAATCTGACTCCATCATTAGGACAATATTATCAATCTGCAGAATAGGAAGAAATGATTAATCATCTCTCTGGCTAGCCCATACACTAGATCTTTCCCATCTAGGCTAATCTAAATTATCTCTTTAAAAATTATAACCAGTTAACAAATTACTTCTTTACGAACTTTCTTTTGTGAAATTATTTCAATCAAAGTCACACAATGTGTCAGAACTGTTGACTGGACAACCAATTTGCTCTATAAACATTCATTCAAATCACAGTAAAAAGGTTTGGGTTTTTTTTTTTTAATTTTTATTATTTTTGTATGTGTACTGTCAAATCGGATCTGACTGGTACAGAAGGAGATTGTTCCTCCTTCTCCAGCAGAGCAGCTGGTGGATTTGAATCATGTACCTCTGGGATTGCAGTAAAAAGTTTTAAAAAATAAAAACAACAGAGGTGAAGATTAACTTTTTACAAAATACATTTTGTGACTAATCTTTCTTAATCTGGATCCCATTATTTGATGTTATTATATATCTCACTCCTTTGTCTAGGGAGCAGCATGAATCTTGGGACAGAATCTAGCTTTCATACACAGCAATGCCTCTTATTTAGACATCCTGTGGAATAATCATGGCCAGAGAGAACAGCTACCCACCCCACTTTTCTCTACTTGCCTTCTAAGATTCCTCCGTCTTCTACTTACTTTGCCAAAGGGCTCAAAGATGCTTCGGAGCATATCCTCAGTGATATTAAAATGCAAGGAACCACATAGAGGCGCGCTGGCCCACCAGTGCCCTTCTGCAAATTGTTGGCCATGCTGCCAGTTGGTTCTTTTTGGCCTCGAGGAAGAAGAAATGATCAGTCATGGCCTACATTTTCTACCTCCCTTCAATCCCATCTTTGCTGGATCAATCCTCAAGCTGCTCACCTGTGAGGCCTGCACTCCTAGAAGCCGCTGCCCAGTCAGCTCAATGGCCAAAGGCACAGACTGGATTTCACAGACTTCCACACAGGCAATGCCCTTGCCCTTGGAAGGATGTGGTTTCCTATATGAAAGGATACAGACATCATGAACCTACCCAGGGGAAAGGGAATCCTGAGATGGGCTTAAAGGGGATGGAAGACAGGTAAAGCACAAGAGAAGAGCACTAAGGACAGGAGGGGGTTACTCTGCTGACAGAAGAGAAAAAGTCCTCCAAGTCTCAAGGTCGAACGCAGGCTGCCAACTGCATACAAAATACCGTGCGGGCCTCACAGTCCCTGGGACTGAGGTTATCAACTGGCTCCCTACAGGGTGAGGAGAATTTGAGACTAGTTGCCTCAGTACTAAGAGGTCCTCCTTTTCTAGCTAATCCTCTAGCAGTATGTTTGTCCTATGGTTTTACTTCAATCTTTCTTTGTATATCATAACTCTTTAAAAATGTGCTATATCAACTCACCTGACTGGACTTTTCTCTCTGAAATGAGGACTCTTACTATGTCCATATCTATGCCTGAGAAAGAGAAGAAGAAGAAAAAATCCTAAAAATTATGTCACCTAACCTGATTCATGAGCTTCCTGATTAAAACAAGCCTGGAAGCAGGAGCGGCATCCACTTCCGAAATGACCTGCCTCTGGAAACTCTATGAATGCTCAGGTCTTTTGTTCATAGGGTTGCTGAGTTGTCTACGACTCGACGGTACCTAACAACAACCTTATTCACACCGATCCCATGCTGGGTCTTTCATCATGAGAAAACCAGGTTTCAGCATCTCATCTCCTGACATGAGTTCTACAAACGACAGATTGGAACTCAGCCCTAACCTGGCCCCATCTCCTCATGATCTCCAAAATGGTTGAGTCCATTGTTAACAGTCAGTGTGTCAATTCATCTTGCTGAGGTTCCTTCTCTATTTTCGTGACTCTCTACCTTTCTTAGTATGATGTCTTTTTTTCCCAGGACTGGCCCGGCTTGACAACATACCCAAAGTATGTTTGAAAACCTTATGGAGCAGTTTGCTCTGACAGAAAAGATTATCATGCTATTAGAGCAGACTTGATGGCCGCGTGTGTAGTGCATCTGGTGTTTTACCCAGACAGCAATATAAAGGTGATCTAATTAGCAACAGGTGATATCCAGTAGCATGTGGGGGACTCCTGTAGTGGACGGAGTCCTCAAGCCACCAGTCTCATCTTTGTGACTCACTACTACGTTGACGATCCCAGCTATGGCTGTGGTGATGCCACTGCCGGTCACAATTTCAGTTCTGACTGGTTCTCCATCTATGCCGATCTCAGTCTCCACTATGACTACAGACAGAAATGACCATAACCTTTATTAAAGGGCAAACAAACCTGGCCTGCGCTTTAATACAGTTTCCATCTAATATCTTTCCATTTCCAGTCATTCCTCAAAACTAAAAGCCCAAGAACTATGGGCCTGTGCTTTCTATCCCTGCTTCTACTATGGCTCCATTTTCTCTTCTTCCTGTGAAGGATATTATAAATTCTTACTTCTGAAAAGATTGCATGATTCAAAATAAAAGAATAACAGTAAAACTAGAGTGAAACAGAAAGTCATAAAAATACAAAATCCAGAAAATAATCTGGCTGGAGTTCACAGCAATTGCACGCTGACCTACACAGCTCTGAACATGGTCAGGCATTTGAAGCAGCCATTTTTACCACTATAGCCAAGTGAAGGCTGCTCTTCTCAAATTAAATTATTTTATTTAAATAAAATAAACCAATACTAAGGTAGATCCACAAATCTACCTTGGAAAGCAAAGGCTAGAAGATCATGAAACCAGGTAACCATTATTTCTATAACTCAGGAGAGCCATTACTAAGTCTACAGTCTTCAGAGCAACCACCTCCCTGTTCTGGCGCTCTAATGACCACAGATGTTTCCCCTTCTGCAGTTTGCCAACCCACTTCTTCACTCCACATTCACTTGCTTGTCTCTGCACTGGTGCTGCTCACACTAGTGCCACTGCTTTTGTTGTCAGTGTTGCTGGTGGTAGTTTCAGTAGTGCAAGGGAGGTCCTGTTTTTCAACCTCTTTTCTTTGCTGCTCATCCTGAGGGGTTCACAAAGCAATTGTTACCAAGGCTTAAGGTGGTAGGCACACAGATTCCATTGAGCAAAGAAAACAAAGGTGGACAGGAAAGAAAAGGCGATGAAATCAAAGCTCTCAATCACTTAGGCAGGTTTTGAGGATCTAACAGGAGGAATAAGAGGAAGCAAGGACAATGGCCAGAAGGAAGAAAACCGAAGGACCAAGTTTGACGTCTAACTACAGCCACTCAACATCTATCTACTCCAATGACATTTATTTCCCAGGAAAGTGAGAAATCAGAGCTAGGTCTGACACTGCCTTTACAGGGTGTCACTCACTCCCATGGTACGTATCTGGCCTTTAGGGCCCTTTCTAAAGCATAATCCTGTTATTGTGGAGCTCCTAACACATAGTAGTTTTTAAAAGTTCACACTGTTTTTTAATATCTGTACATAATACACAAGCAGAAACAATCATAAAAATGTTACAAAGAGTTGGGGTAGATTCTCTTTTTTATAGGGAGCCTCCAGCATGGCTTTAATCACTATATCAAAGTCCTCAGAAGTCAGCGGGTCAGAATCTGTGAAGTGGGCATTAATGCATAAGGACCTCATTTATATTTTCCCCCCTTTCCAGCATCTCACATTCCCTTACCACTCAACAAACAGATATCAGGATATACAGTTCCGTTTCTTGAACTCCAAAAGGATCTTACAAGCTATCATCCACCTAAGATTGTGTGTGTGTGTCTTATAGAGACAAACTAGTTGTGCCTTGTGGCTTAGAAAAGGTAAAAAATTTAGAAGAAATCCAAACAGATTCAACCAATCTCATTTTGAAGTCTGTCTAGTCAGGCAGAGTAAGATTCTTGCCTTTTCTATTCTTTCACTTCTAGCAACTGTTTTTCCCTAACTGTCCACCACAGGTATGTCAATTAACAATAGAAAATAGCAAGCATTAAGACAAAATACTAAAATATAGATCATATCCTATAAAGACAAAATGCAAATGATCAAAATTTCCATTCACTTTATAATGTGTACTAGGTCTTCATTCTACCATTCATAATTCTGAATAACTCGTTTAAATGTAAATAATAAAAATAAGCATGCTTCTCACCCTACCCCCAAACCCAATGAAGATGCTCCTAACCAAGAAAGTTAGCAAAACAGTTATATCAGAATGATACTGATTGTCCTTAAGCTTTTTCCCTACATACGCTGAGAAGTCAAAGCTAAAGGAAGAAACCAAGAAATCAAAGAGCTGAACAGAAAATTTCAAAAGGCAACCCAGGACAACAAATCAAGATGCTGTAATGAAATATGCAGAGAGCTGGAGTCAGAAAATCAAAAGGGTCAAACTCCCTCAGGGTTTCTTAAGCTGAAGGAGCTGAAAAACAAATTGAAGCCACGGGTGGCAATACTTAAGGATGCTTTTGTTAAATGATCCAGGAAGTATCAAGAGAAGATGGAAGGAGTACACAGAGTCACTGTATCAGAAGGAACTGGTTGACACAGAAGAATTTCATGAAATAACATATGAGCAAGAGCCTATGGTGATGAAGGAGGAAAATTCTAATTGCTCTGAAGGAGTTGGAAAAAAACAAGGCTCCAGGAGTTGATGGCATACCAATTGACATATTTCAACAAACACTGCCCTGGATGTGCTAAGTTGTGCCAAGAAATCTGGAGGACAGCCAGCTGGCCGACTGACTGGAAAAGATCAATATTTGTTCCCGTTCCAAAGAAAGGTGACCTAACAGAGTGTGAGAACTATCAAACA
>NW_006399776.1:22784980-22794090 GCF_000299155.1 Elephantulus edwardii
TCAATATCAAGAAAACAAAGATTCTCACCACAAGGCCAATTGGCAGTATCATGACCAATGGTGAAGAAATTGAGATTTTTAACATCTTTAGCTTGCTTGGCTCCACAATCAACAGTCTTGACACCACCAGCCAGGAAATAAAAAGACATATTGCGATGGGAAAGTCGGCTGTTAGAAACCTCTCCAAAGTACTGAAGAGCAACAATGTCAGTCTGGAGACTAAGGTGCTCCTGATACAGGCCATGGTCTTTGCAATCACTTGCTATGTGTTAGAGAGCTGAACAATGACTAGAGATGACTGAAGGAGAATTGATGTCTTTGAGCTATTGTGCTGGAGAAGAGTATTGAATATACCATGAACTGCTAGGAGAACAGGTTGGTCCTGGAAAGGGTTAAACCAGACTGCTCCTTAGAGGCAAGGATTCTGAAGCTTCGTCTGACACACTTTGGACATACTGCAAGGCAGGACCAGTCCTTGGAGAGGGACATCATGCACCTGCCATGGCTATAGGGTATATAGAGGTCAAAAGCACTGAGGTCTTTTTTCAAACACCTTTTTAAAGGTACGAGGGTACCTATCCCTAAAATGATGCTAATGGACTACACATATGTGGAGCAAAATACACTGGGAAAAAAATGCTTTTTAAGTTTGTCCGATACAACTCGTGACGCCACTTTCGCCCTGTGACGTCAGGAGGAGGCGCCGTTCGGCAACGTCACGCATAGGTGACGTCGGGGGAATCCAAGTTTTGGGGTTTCTCACCAGTTCTGAGCCCCCCCCCAGGGGATCTTGGCTCTCTGCGTCCCTTTGGGAGTGTGGGGCGCACGAAGCGTGGTTACTTCCCTAAGTCTCAGCAATAAAAGCGGCACTACAACCAAGGCTTCTCTTCTTTCCGCAAAATGGCGCGAGCGCCGCTAACTTCCAGCACTTGTCCCAGTCTACGCACGCGCATGTTATAGGTCAGTGCTCCCTAGTTTCATGGCAACAATCCAGGGTACAGATTTTCATTGGCCAAAATCCAAGACTTGGGTGGAGCCAATCGCAAATGTGTTTTAGCAACCATCAACTCTTTATTGATTGGCTAGCCGCTCAAAGTCTCAACCTTCCCACCATTCTCATTAGTTCGGTGACACGCAGAAGGCGGGACACGGACCACAGAAAAAGATCCTGCCGCCCACTCGGCCCTAGGTTCCTGGGTTGACAAGATCAATACAAGAGGCAGAACCAATGAGAAAGCACAATAGATATCCTTGATTGACCCTACAAATTTGCTGGGGGGACCACGTCAGAACAACTGCAGTTAACAATGGGAAGGATGGACTCCACATTCCCAGGCTGTCTACCCTCCCATTTTTTTTGTCTGGGACAGGCAAACAGATTTGCGTTGTTATCATCTAGCTGCATGGATGACATAGCTTTAGTTCAAGTCCGTGCCCCATAAACTTGGCAAAGTAGGATTGGGTTTCTCAAGTGTTCCCTTTTTTGCAGCAGCTCTCAGCTCTTCCATTACAAGACCTTATAGAACCCCTAAAGTCTTCGGTTTCTTAATATAGCAGTCAAGAATAGTTGGTTATAACGCTGAGCCGGTAAACCTTTGTTCTAGTCGTGATCTGGCATTCTAACATTATGCACTATACCAATTTCAACTTCTTCATCTGGAACATGGAGTTGGATTAGCTAATCTCTTCGCGACCTTCAATAACCCTGTGATTTTATTCAAATAGTAGTTCCTTGCTAG
Organism: Elephantulus edwardii; assembly: GCF_000299155.1. Classification (NCBI taxonomy): domain Eukaryota; kingdom Metazoa; phylum Chordata; class Mammalia; order Macroscelidea; family Macroscelididae; genus Elephantulus; species Elephantulus edwardii. The sequence continues at coordinate 22,786,720 of NW_006399776.1, forward strand.
AGATTCCAGATCTCTAGCATGTTTCAAAATTGGGAAGGGGCTACGCCAGAGATGCTTCCTATCTCCATACCTTTTCAACCTATATGCAGAACAGATTCTCTGAGAGGCTGGCTCTATGAGGAGAAATGTGGGGTCAAGATTGGTGAAAGATCTATCAACAATCTGCGTTATGCAGATGACACAACCCTGCTTGCTGAAACTGAGGAGTACCTGAAGCACTTGCTGCAGAGGGTCAAGGACTGCAGCCTCCAATATGGATTGAGGCTCAATGTCAAAAAGACAGATTCTCATCACTGGGCCAGTTGGCAGCATCAGGATGGATGGTGAGGAGATTGAGATTGTTCACAGCTTTAGTTTGCTTGGCTCCACAGTCAGTAAAAGACGTATTGTCATGGGAAAGCCTGCTATTAGGGACCTCTCCAAATTACTGAACAGCAATGATGTCTCTCTGGAGACTAAGGTGCGTCTGATAAAAGCCATGGTCTTTGCACTCACTTGAATCAGAAAGTTGGATAATGACCAAGGAGGATAGAATTGATGCCTTTGAGCTGTGGTGCTGAAGAAGAGTATTGAGAGTACTATGGACTGCTAGGAAAACAAATTCACCCTGGAAAGGGTTAAACTGTGTGGCTCCTTGGAGGCAAGGATTCTGAAGCTCTAACATACTTTGGACATGTTTTAAGGAGAGATCGGTCCTTGGAGGACATCATGCTTGGGAGGGTGGAGGGACCGCGCAGGAGGGGAAGGCCCTCTATGAGGTGGATTGATTCAGTGACTGGTAGTCAGGATGGGAGTGTCAGAGACAGTGCAATTGGCACAGGACAGAGTTTAGGGCTGTTCCACATAGGGTCGCTATGAGTTGCAAGTGACTCGATGGCACATAACAACAACAACCCAACAGGTGGTAAAAGATCTGAAAAAGTAGCAACTCAGAGTAGAGGAAGTTAGCATCACTCACTACTTTGTTTTCCACGAAGGCTGCAAACTCTTATGCCTCCTCTCAAGAGAAAGTCCAAGCACATGGCCTAATAGACTTTATTGTAGCTGGTCAAAAGGGCTTATGAGTCAAACAGTCATCACTTAGCTTCTAAAACAGGGGGTGAAGCAAGGTCATTTTAAGTCTTGGACAAGAAAAATCCACAAACCTGAACATAGGCGGGTGTACGTAAGGAATAAGGAGCCCTGGTAGTGTGGTGCATAACATGTCAGGATGCAAATCAAAAGGCTGATGATTTAAATCTCCTAGCTGTTCCATAGGAGAAAGAAGAGCTAACTCTTCCCCTAAAGATATTCACCCTTGGAAACCCAATGGAGTTGGAACTGACTTGAGAGCAATGAATTTGATTCTTTGGTTAAAAGTAAGGTATAGGAGCTCTGGTAGCACAGGTTAAACCACTCCACAGTCAATTAAAAGGCCCCCTGTTAGAATCTACCAACTGCTCCATGGGAGAAATGGTATGAAAATCTGCACCTGTAAAAGAAACCTTATGGGGCACTTTTACTCCATCATACAGACTCAATAAGAGCAAAAATCTATTAAATAGCCGTGGAGTTGAGGGTGAGGTATGAAAAAGCAGTCAGGATAGCAGAGTTGGAGCAGAAAAGGCCATAAATTCATTTTATTTGTATTTCCTCCTACACAAAACCATCAAAATAGGAACAGAGGGTAAAGAAAGGGCTGAAAATTTGTTCAATCCAGATGTTCTCAGGATCATTCCAGGAAACTCGTGAGGCTAAGTGCCTGGTAGGTATGGCTTCAGACCCAGCATTAATTCTTCAAGCCCTCGCCTGCCTGAAGTCTTCACATATTGGCAGCTTAGGTCCTGAAAATAACTCTCATCCTTTGCCCATTTTGATGTAAGGCAGGAAAGCAGACTGAAATACTCCTCTCTCTGATGGACATGGGGAGTCACAGCCTGATTATGTACTGCACCTTCTGTGCTACGGGAGCAGAACTGGAAGCTCCTTCCATGACTAGACACTTGCAGGCAGGACTAGAGGCCAATGGTGTATGAGCGACCTGTAGGATTATGAATGGCAGAACAGACTGGTGCGGTCACAGCCCACTCATACCACACCTTCTTGGAATTGCTGCATCTCCAGAAGCGCACACAGATAGTCTGGCCTTCACGCACCGTAATAGGTTGCTGTAAGGAGAAAGATGGGAGATTCAGGTTGAGGCTAATGAGTATATGGCAACATACTGAGTTCAATGTGGAGCTAAATTATAAACAGGACAGTATTCTAATGCTCAAGAATGCATATTGGAAGTCTATCAGAACACTGAACAATAAGACAACTAGCAAAGTCAAGTGTGGCAAGGTTGTGAACATGTACAATGTGCTATGAAAAATACTTCTGAAAGGGATCAATAAACAGGTCTAGAAGGTCAGGAAAAACTTATCTGATAATAGGAAGAGACTAAAAATTTAACTAGATGAAAAGACAAGCCAAGAACTTTCCTAGCAAAGGAAAAGATGGGAGGATTCAAGGTCTACAAGGCCCTGGGTATTGGATAGTGCCTGGGAAGGTAAGTAAGGACAAAATTGGGCCAAGTCTTATGACATTATTAAGTTTTCTCTTTATACTAAGGGCAGTAAAAAGGCATCTAAGGATTTTTAGGCAGGAGAGAGGTAAGCAGGTTTGATTTATTAAAAGAAAATTTGCTCAAAATTGAGAATGGGCAGAAAAGGAGCCAGAGTAAATGTGAGATCAGGCTGACAGTCAATAGAGATATCTAAAAACCTGCAACAGGGATCAATTTAAGAGCAAGTGAGAGCAAAACATAGGTAATAATCCTGTGTAAAAGAAAAGTACAGAATATTGATGGTAAAAGTTACCCCTCACTAACTTACTCTTAAAGGTGACGCCTACCTTAATGGGGAAGAGGATAGGAAACCATGAGAACATCCCGGGAGAATGAGTCTCTGGACGGATACCTGTATGGACAATTGGAAAAAATAACAGAGGTCTCCATAACTATAGCTTCTGCATCCCTGAAGAGGGTCTCTACTATGATCAAAGAAATATAATCATCAAGTTTCATTCACCAACCCTTGGGTTCCCCTTGAATCCAGATGAAAAATGTACATAAGATGCTCAAGCAAAATACCCTCATGTGGTCACCACCACCTAACACTCACTTAGAGTGATGTCCTGGTAAAGCACAGTTTCAAAGTAGCCAGCAAAGCCATGCAGCACTGTGTTCACTTCCACAGGAAAGTCCAAGGTACAGTAACGGTTGTTGTCAATCATAGGATCTGTCAGGGAAGAGTTGTGTGGTTGGTGAGTAGCTGGGGGCTCCAGGCAGGTAAAGAATGAACAAGAAACAGGGACAGCTAGAATAGATCAAGACAGCTAGGGAGGAAACTGGAGGGTGTGAGCACGTTTCTGTAGTTAGGGGACAGTTACACAGGAACTTACCTTTATTGGGATGGCAAAAGGTAAAACAGGGCTGGGGTGCAGAGAGCTGGTGAAAGTTGTGCAGCCGTACCACATAGGGCATCTCAAACTGAGCCTGTGCCAAGACAGAGAGGGAAAGAGCACTAGATCTAGAGAGGACAAAGATACCAGTTCTCAGGGAAAGGTGTTTTAAGACTCAGGGACAGAGAAAAATATCGTTTCATTTCAGCTACTCCTCCCATTGGCCTTTTCTCCTTATCTCCTTTCAAGGAGGAAGGTCCATCTCTTTGGGGGAGTAACTTTCTAATAAACCCATCATTACTATTTATCCTCAGGAAATAAAATATATATACATATCAACTACTATCCTCTCTAAAGAACTTGAGTGGTTTAGTGGTAAAGAGTTGCACTGTCACTCCCAAAGGCATACAGTTCGAATCCACCAGTTGTTCTGCAGGAGAAAAAAAAAGCAATTCCCTCCCATGTGATTTACTGCCTCTGAAAAACAGCTGGAGGGTCAGCTCTGGGTCAATTCCAATTCCACGGTACACAACACTATCCCCACTACCATCTCCTCTTCAACTTTTCATTTTCTCCAAAAGAAAAAATCCATTCATGACAACAGACAAAAGAAGTAAAGAGAACTGCTTCCTTCCAAAAGGATCTTTACCTCAGGGTCCCGGTCCTTTTCCCGACAGGCTCGGACCTCATTGTAGAGCTTGGAAGAGGAAATGGGAGCCAAGAAGGAGGTGTACTCCCCAGGGATGCTCACGCCATCATCTGCAGGCCAAGAGGATCAAATTAGTTCCCAAGGGATAGAAAATCTATGTCTCTGTTAATAGCTCATACAACCACCCCACTCCCACTCCATCCTTCAACACAACACACATAGGCTGGTATGTACATGACAGGGAAAAGCAGCTTGATGTCATCACACTCCTGGACTCACCTGCTCCCAGTGGGAAAGTCCACTTACAAAACCAAATAAGGTTAAAACTAGAAAGAAATATATTAGAGAATCTTTCCCTGAGTCCTAAATTCTGTTTAAGGGTCACAAGACCTTTGAGATTCTGGTCAAAGCTAAGAGTGAGGGACATGTATCCACTCAGAGTCTAGAGACCTCAGGTTATGAACCTCTGCCCTAGTCTTCCCTCATTTTATGTGAAGTCACAGAGCCAGCAGAGAAGCAGGTCTCAAACTCCTATGGTCCCTCAAGTCTTAAGCCAACTTCTCCTAAACCTTGTAGCCTCCTCCCTGGTGTCTGCCCCTCCCACATTACAGGCCCCACCCGCCTCCAGCCTTCCCACCTGATAATCCATTCCCCTTACTCGGCACACCCCAGCTTGGAGGCACCTTTTAGGAAGTGCTGGGCTCCATCCAGGCACTCAGGTGACAGTTCATTGTCAGCAAAGGAACCTAGCAGCTCACTGACAATGATGTCTGCTTTCTCTGGAGCCACCCATTCCCGCATGTCTGAAGAGACTACTGTCACCTGGCTTCCCCACTCTTCAAACTGCCAGTTCTCTAGCCTAAAACATAAAAGATATAGATGAAGATACTGATGAGGAAAATGTGCAGCAGGGACAAACTTCCAAATAAACAGGATGCTACTCACGTCACCACAGCATTTGGGTTCTTCTCCACAGCATACAACTTTATCCGCCGGTCAGCCTGCTTGGCTGCCCGCAGGGAGGCATTTACCAGGGGGCCACGGCCTGCTCCTAGCACCATTAGCACCCTAATAAAGGAGAAAGAGTCAAGTGGACTTGCATACAGACAAAAAAGCATCCAAGTACCTAGGATCTTGGTAAGAGAACTCACTGGACACTGGTATCCTTCTCTTCCTCTGGCACTCGGTCCAGCAGACATTTATAGATGGCCTGGAGGAAGGAAAGCAAATCTCAGTATGAATGGACCCCCACTATAATCCCAATCTCAGATCACCCTCGTCTTGTGCATGCCCAGTGCTATACCTGCTGGTACTGAGAGTATTTGATAGGGTCCTTTTCAAATACTTCATATGTTTGAGATTCCAGATTGTCCATGAGTGGCTAATGAATAAGGAAAAAGGCAAAATAAGTTAGTCGTTTCTGTCTGGTAAGAATAATACATTAAAAGGTCAAATATTTTCCTATTCCCTCCCGAGTTTTAGAAGGGATTCATGGTACCTATTCTCAAGAGATCCCTTCTCCCTACTTTCTCCTCTGTGCACTCCAGACCTACCTGGAGCGGAGACTGCAGATAGTCTTCATAGCCTTTGGCAAAGAGTTCATAAGCATTGGGAGGAGGGCGGTTCTGGCTCAAGTATTCTAGGTATTGAAGGTAAGAGCAAAATTCCTTCTCTGAGTGGTGATTGGTACCTGTGATGATGAACTGCACCTCCAGCTGTGAGAGAAGTCAGATTGTTAGTCCTCAAACCAAGACTCTGGGGTATTTTTATAATTTATAAATAAAGATCTTTATATAAGGCAAAACAAGCAGTTCTCCACTTCCTGACCCCACTATTAACAAATGAGCAGTACAAAGATTCAATGAACTTATAAAGCCCTCCTACTGTTCACCGGGTCAACTTGATGGCACGTAACAGTAACAATCACATCATGCCAAGTAAGGATCATCTGGCTTAAAAGGTCCCATGGGTCTTTTCTTAACTTCTTAAATGAAAGTTTCTGAAGTTTTTACAAACTTAGGTTCCTCTGAAGGATTGCTGGGTCTCTGACTGCCATCTGCTTATCACTTTTGACACCAGTTGTGCTAAAACTGCTCTCCAAAAACCAGAGAGAAAGAGAGTCAAGGAAAAAACAAACAAGCCATAAAAATGTGAATAACGCAAAAGGGTCAGATGCATCACCATTAAGAGTCAGAGACCTCTCCAAATTACTGAGGAACAATAATGTTAGTTTGAGGACTGAAATGTTCCTGATTCACTTGCTATATATCCGACAGATGGACAATGATTAAGGACAAAAGAAGAGAAACTGATGCCTTTGAACTGTGGTGCTGGAGAAGAGTAATGACTATCTATGGACAGGCATGTTAAAATGATATTTGGAGAATGTATAGCTAGAGTACATAGGGTCGCTACGAGTCGCAGGCGACTCGACGGCACATAACAACAACAACAACATAGCTAGAGTGCTCCTTGAGGCAAGGATGGAGCAGCTTTATCTTGCACACTTTAGGCATATTGCTAGAACATCACGCTTGGAAAGGTGGGGGGACAATGAAGAAAGAGAAAGACCCTCAACCAGCTAAAATGACAGTGACTATAGCAATGGGCTTTGAGTGTGTCAGATTAGCACAGGGTAGGACAGGGTTTAGATTTCTTGTTCACAAGGTCACTGTGAGTATTACTTGACTCAATGACACCCAACAATAACCACTCACCTTGAGCAGCCGAAAGATGAGCCTCTGATGCATCTTAGAAAGAACAGGAAATCCCTTCTTATTAGTCAAGAAAATGCTGGTAGGGAGAATGGCTGCTTTGATGGGTTCCCCAAGCCAACGATCAATGACATGATTAGATGGGAGGTCAGCTCCAATTTCAAGAGCTACACAAGAAAAGAGAAAGATTTGTCAACTTCTGTTGGGCAAGAAGCCCTTCTATACTTATTACGCAAAGTCTATTTCACCTTTTCTTAAGAGTGAACACAAGTCAAGTGCAAGGAAAGTAGCAAAATTACCAAGCAGTCAAGTCTACATAACATGTTAGCTCTAGTTCCTATTCACAGGTAGTCAAAAAAAGGCTACCTAACCTAGAACCCTCATGGACTTACCTACTGCAATCCTCTTACTGTAGTCACACAGAGTCCGGAAATTGTGCCACCTGTCCAGGGTCAAATGCAGCAAAATTTAGTAAGATTCAGAACCTATTAGTCACCAGATAGAGCTCTGGTGGCAAAGTAGTTATGCACTTCGCTATTAACTTAAAAGGCTAGTTACGGGGAGCTCTGGTGGCCTAGTGGCAAG
>NW_006399776.1:22794190-22795742 GCF_000299155.1 Elephantulus edwardii
GCGAAGGAGAGGAAGACCTTTGATGAGATGGACCGATTCTGTGACTGGAGTGGTGGGAATGAGTGCGTTTGAGATGGCTAGGTTGGCACAGTATAGAACGGCGTTTATAGAGCTCTTGTACATAGGGTCGCTATGAGTCACAAGCGACTCGATGGCACATAAAAGTAACAACAAACACCAATAATTAGAGCTTCATCACTAAGCATATTTGGTTCAATTCCAATTACAGTTCAGGTAATTTATAAATTAACTAGACAGATTCAACCAATCTCATTTTGAAGTCTGTCTAGGCAGGCAGAGTAAGATTCTTGTCTTCTCCACATTTTCACATCTAGCAACTGTTTTTCCCTAAGCTGTCCACCATGTTGTTGTTGTTATTACATGCCATCGAGTCGCTTGCGACTCATAGTGACCCTATGTACAACAGCCCTAAACTCTGCTCTGTCCTATGCCAATCACATCGTTTCCAATACACCCATTCCGATTGCCCCAGTCACTGAATCAATCCAGCCCATAAAGGGCCTTCCCCTCCTGCGCTGTCCCTGCACCCTCCCAAGCATGAAGTCCCTCTCCAAGGACCGGTCCCTCCTTACAACATGTCCAAAGTACATTAGATGAAGCCTCAGAATCCTTGCCTCCCAGGAGCCGCCTAGTTTAACCCTCTCCAGAATGAACCTGTTTGTTTGTCCAGGGTATCCTCAATATGTACTTTTATCTGTGGCAGCGCACCTAACTATTGTGTCACTAAAGCTCGTTGATGCTACGTGCCCTTGAGTGAACTCCTACTCAGAGGAACTCTATGATAAACAAACAGATTGGAGCCCTGCTCTGTGTCATCCTCATGATCTGACATGCTTGAGCACATAGTTACATTCAATGTGTTTGTTAATCTACTTTGTTGAGGGTCTTCATCTCTTCCTGACCCTCCACCTCTCTAAGGATGATTTGTCTTTCTTCCAAGGACTAGGCCCCCTGACAATATGCCTAAATTCAATGAGATGAAGATTCATCATCCTTGCCTCTAAGGAGCACCCTGGCTGAATCCTTAAGGAGTTCACAATTATTCCAGTCCCTGCATTGCCCTGTAGCACAGTCAAGACCCAAGCCAAAATTTAAGTCTCACTGCTGAAGAATCACTGTGAGGAAAATTTACATGCTCAAGTTCCTGGGGTGATAGTAGTGACATCTCCTAGACCTGGTCCCTGAGCCAAGCACATGTATCTCCAAATCAAGGAAGCTTAATTACTAACAGTTCCAGTCATTTTTGGATAATCTTCAACAGAATCTTGCTTGCATGTGATATTAATAATATTGTTCGATAGTTTCCACACTCTGGGGATATTGTAGCTATGTCAGATGGATCTTGGCTGAAAGCAGGGGGTACCAGAGGAATGTCTGTGTTTCACTGATTACGCAAAGACGTCTGATTGTGTGGATCACAACAAACTGTGACTAACTCTGAGAAGAATAGGAATCCCAGAACACTTGTTCATGCTAATGGAAATCTATACTTGGACCAGGAGGCAGTCATCAGAACAGAGCAAACAAACAC
>NW_006399776.1:22805403-22810685 GCF_000299155.1 Elephantulus edwardii
AAAACCCTTTACTCTAAAAAAAAGGCTAGTCACGTAAACTCCACAGGAGACATGAGTGACAGTTTCCTTCCACAAAGATTACAGCCTTAGAAATCCTTTATACTCTATCTAACAGTCGATAATGAGTGGAAATGATGTAAATCTTGATAACCTTGATATCAAGATAACTATGAAACCTTGATAACAACCTGTTGTTGTCTACAATCTCACGGAGACTTTTCAAAAGGTCATGCCTGTAATTCCCTTCACCCTACCTTTACCCTTACCAGGAGTACCAAGGGAGACATACCACATCCATGTCTTCTCCTCCCCACTATACTCCTCTGTATGTGTGGTTGGTGCATTCTCAATAACATCATCCCGCAGGTCCTCTGGTGCCACCAAAGGCACACGCATCCAGAACTGCACATGAACAGGCACCCTATTTAGAACTTTATTGTGTCCAAAAAGTTTCCACCAGTTAAAAACTAAAACTCTTATGTAAATCTCTTTATACACGTCCCACAGTTTATGATTCTAGGCATGCATCTTGGGTTTGCCCTCACAGAAACACTTTTTCCTCCCCACTGTACGCCTCAGTGTATTTCAACTCTAAATTTCTGCACAAAAAGTATCATATAGGGAGCTCTGGAGACCTACCAACAAGAAGGTGTTCTGCAGTCCCAAAGAAACACAATTCAAAACCACCAACTACTCAGGAGAAGGATGGGCAATTTCCTCCTTAGCAATTAACTGCCTCGGAAAACTTGCTGAAAGGTCAACTATGGGCTGATTCCGACTTGATGGTACACAACAATATGTATTTTTTAAACTCTGCATATCACTTTTGGAACAAGCAGTACAGACATTTTAATTCTACCAAGTGCACCCTCCACTGAATGACTAGGCCTATAAAGAAACTTTACAGATGGACAATCTTAAAAAGCAGTAGGAAAGCCTCCAAGTCATACCATAGAGGAGTGGTGGCCAGTGTGGATGTGGTTGGTCAAAACTCTGGCTAGGTTAGTGTTATCCTCCTGATTGAGTGGTAGGAGGAAAGCTGGAAGGCCCAGATATGCCCCAAAATTCAGCTCCTGTAACATAGCCTGCACAAAAATCAAGATAAAAAGGTTAAGGGCTGTCAATCTAAATAGCTTTACTACCATAATTTAGGACACTTCATTTACCAAGTTATGGGAAGAAAACTGCATCTCCCTATAAAAACTTGGTTAAGATCTAATCTGTGAAATCAGTACAGGTGAGATAATCTTACCGCCTCTGAGTTCCTCCGGATTTTCTCCACTTTTGAGTCTGGACGAATCCACGGAGAAAGCTTTCCAACAATCAGTGTATTCCAGTCTGTGATCCCCAGCCAAGAAAATCAAAGACTGAATGAGGTTCAGTACTTTAATGTTGTTAAATTTCTATTTTTTCTCAAGGAATAGAATAGAAATGTGAGACAGGACTTTTTCTATCACAAATATAAGATCACCTAATCCAGAAAGGAAACTAAAGCTTTTAGCTCATTACAATGGAGAAAAGAGAATCTGTACCCCAAGGACTAGTCAATATTCCCAAGACAAGAAAGGAGGTGAATAAGAACTGTGATAAATTGTTTTTGCCTCTAATAAAGGACATGTGGGATGGTCCCTACCCCTTCCTGACAGCAGTAGGTCAGATCTTGTCTGGGGACCAGGCCGACTCTTAGCAGGTTCCTGAGTGAACTCCCTCTTGAAACGTGGGTGGAAGACAGGCATACAGAGGAAATCAAACCTACAACCGACAGACCCAGGATCATGTAAATACAATATCAATGCCCAATTGTACAACAGATTTAAATTGTCCCAAGACCGCAAAAGAACACTTTCTCCTGGAGTCAACTCACACTAAAATCTACCAATTCTGCGGCACTCTGCCTCCACAGAGCCTCCTGGCCTCACCTCTCTACCCTTAAAAAGTGATGGAAAAGTTGCATAAGGAGACGAATTGGAAAGCCAAATCAAGGAGCTTCTTCCCACTTTGCTGTCACTGGCCTTCCAGGACTGCACATGCAAACTTGCCCCAATACTTAACGTGCCTCCCTTTTCTTTTCTCCTCTCCCTTGGCGCCTAATACTCTTTCCCACCATCAGGCAATAATCTAGACTTTACTTTTTTTTTTTTTACTTACCCAACAATTCCCCTGACTTTTGGCTAAGTTACCACACGCCACCCTAAGTTTCTTTTCTCTTACTCCTGGAACTGAAGCATCTACAAGCCTACATCCTACCTACTCCGACCTTCTCCCCTGCCACTTGGGGATAACAGGTCAGCCACTCCCAGTCCACGAGTTAGGACCCCGCATTTTGCTCACAGGGCCCGGATCCTCACCCTTGTTTGGCCACAGCTCCCAGTGTATCAGCTATTTCTGGCACACAATTAAGGTCCCTTCCGCTAGACACGCGGCTACCGCCAGCTGCACCGACCGCCATCGTCGCCATCTTTCTCCCCGCAGGGTCCACGCCGGGATTCCTTGATACTAGCAACCAATCAAAAACCCGAGAAAAAGCCCTGAGAAGGCGGGATGAGTCGCCTTAACAACCAGAGCGTCTTCTGCAACTCGCAACCTGCCCATCGAGGGGTGGGAAGTAACGCTTTCTGCCAATCCGTGGGCTGCACAGTGACGTGCAGCGTGGTTTCCGAAAACCCACCAATCTTCAGGCCCGATTCAAGCCGAAATTTGATTTCCCAGAATGCCTCACGCTTTTCCAGACCACATTGAAACTACACATCCCATGAAACACTGCAATATAAGTTTGAAGTATCATCAAGGAAGGGCACTTCGACGTCTCAGGGCCAGTGGCGCAATGGATAACGCGTCTGACTACGGATCAGAAGATTCCAGGTTCGACTCCTGGCTGGCTCGGAGAGACGGAAGCTTCTTTATTCCAGGGTTTCTTCATTATCTTTTTCACCTCCTCATTAAAAGTCTTTAAAATTTTATTAGGTTTTACTTCTTGTTGTTGTCAAGTCGACCATGATTTATAACAACCCTGTGAACAGGTCTGTACCATCCTCATGTTCTCTGTCATATTCCGGCTTCCCATTCCATTGCTGTAGTCATTGTATCTATCACTTTCTTCTTTTGCTCTGACCTTCCACCTTTCCTAGTATGATGTTTCTCTCCAAAGATTGGTTCCCCCTAAGAAATATACCCCGAGGAAGTGAGACAGAGTCCTACCATCCTTGCTTCCCTCTAAGGAACACTCTGCACTTCTTTCAAAACAGATTTGTTTGTTCTTTGGTCAGTCCATGATACATTCAATAGTCTTAACCAAGGCCACAATTCAAAGGCATCAGTTCTTCTTCAGTTTTCTATATTTATTGTAAAACTTTCAGATGCATAGGAAGCAGCTGAAAAGACTATGACTTGGATCACCTTAGTCTTGAAACTGACATCCTTACTCTAGAACTTTGGAGAGGTTCTTGACATAAGATTACCCCAAAACAACATATCTTTTGATTTCTTGATTGCTGTTACAATGAATGTGGATTCTCAGATCAGCTTTTTCTCATTATCCTCATCAAAGATAATTATTTTTATTTTTAACATAAAAAATGTTTTATTTTTTTCATTGTTACTTATTTTCTTCCCTCTCCAATCCCCTTTTCCCCAGCCCTCCCCGCAATGCACCCCTTGTTCCATACTGTTGTCATACATATAATGCTTAATCATATATTTCTTTCTGACGGTTCTTCCCCTAATCTTATCTAATGCAGGCTTCATTATCTATCCACTTTTCCCCCATTCTCTCCCCAACACCCCATGTCAGTCTCATTTTATAACAGCAGTGCTATGCAGTATTTGTCCTTTGGTAACTGAGATATTTCACTCAGCATAATGTCTTCTAGGCTCCTCCATGTTGTGTAATGCTTTACAAGTTCATTGTTTTTCAATGATGTGTAATATTCCATTGTTTGAATGTACCATAGTTTTCCTACCCATTCATTTGTTGATGAGAAAGGTAATTCTTGTGTCCATACAAACACTGAGAAAACTAGGTTAATATAGTTGGAACTCTTTAAATGGATTGTGTCCCCAAAATATGTTACATTTTTAAAATAGACTATGGTCACTCTGCCACTAAGTCTTCATTATTCTGTCTAAAACAAAAAAGCTAAATAAACACACTCCTAAAAATCAGACAAAGAGAATTCATATTGAGATATTACAGTAGACAGGAGCCATGGACCTGCCTGGCAGTAAGGTTGGAGAGAAGGTATTTATTTTTCCACATCAATAGCTACTAGAGCGATGGGGGTGGGTAGGGTGAAGAGAAAGTCATGGTAAAGAGAACACCTGAAGTAAGGTGGCCCATCCTTGTTGGAGGCCTAGCCTCAGTGATGCAAAGGAGATCACGACACAAGAGGCTCTAAGCAGGAGACATTGGCAAGATTAAGGGACCTAGAGAAAGAGAAATCATGGGTGATGCCAGCAATCTCTCTCAATGACACAAGAAATGAGAGTAAGAGGGGCAGATTTTAGGGAAATTTCTTTGGGGCTTGTCTATGCTAATTTGAACATGTAGAGGGCGCTGTGTAATAGAAAGTTAGATGAACAATGATGTGAACCCATCGAGACTTAGAAATCATCATAAGACAGGTCATGAGAGTCAATGAGATCATCATGGCCTGTGGGTGACAGAGCCCTGAAAGTAAAGGAAGGAGATATAAGTCCTTCTCTGAGGAATCCTGAATGCAATGCAAGTGCCCCCAAAAGAGGGAAATTACAGGTCAAAGAGCCGTTTTCATCACATCATATTAAAAGTCCATATTAGCAACATGATTATGACTGCTGAGATTGACTTTGGTCATTCTACTGAAATAGTGTTTATTAGGTTTCAAAAAAAGTCAAAGATCTAAGAAAATGCCCACTTGGCTTGAGGGCCTGTAAATACTGTTGTGATATCCTAAGTCTTTGATACCTATGGGACTCTTTCATTACTAAGATTCAATTTGGTGGGTTTTATTATTATTATTACTATTATTATTATTTTGTGCATGTACAAATCAGATCTGACTGGTATAGGAGGAAATTGTCCCTCCTTCTCCGGCAGAGCATCTGGTGGATTTGAACCGTGTACCTCTGGGATTGCAGTATAGCTTCTTGCCACTAGGCCATCAGAGCTCCCCTTCAATTTGGTGTTTTTGTTTTTTTTGTTTGTTTGTTTTTTAATTAAATTTTATTAGTTTTAATGAACATTTACAGAGATTTTGGGTTTTCATTCATTCATTGTTGCACTGTTTTCTCCACCCTCATCCCCA
>NW_006399776.1:22811515-22820597 GCF_000299155.1 Elephantulus edwardii
AGTCCCATTCTACAACAGTGGCACCATGCAATATTTGTCCCTTTGTGACTGGGACATTTCACTCAGCATAATGTTCTCCAGAGTCAACCATTTTTAGTAATATTGCATGAGTTCCTTGTTTTTTAATGCAGCATAGTATTCCATTGTGCGAATATACCACAGCTTCTCTAGCCATTTGTTTGTTGATGAGTCAATTTGGTTTTTTATACTAGCTTTAGAGTTACAGAAAAGTTGAGCATGCAGTATAGAATTCTCATATAATCTCACTTCTCCAAGCTGCTTTTTACTTTAATATGGCACATTTGTTACAATTAATAAACCAGTATTGATGTATTACTTAAATCCCATACTTTATTAAAATTCCCTTCATTTTTACCTAATATCCTTTCTTTGTCTCAGGATCCTATCCAAAATACATTACTTTTAGTCATTATATCTCTTTAGGCTCTTCTTGGTTATAACAGTTTCTGACTTTTCTTGTTTTTGATGAGTGGTGTTTGGTAGTTTTTAGGAGTACTGGGACAGTGTATTATAAAATCCCACTTGGTTTGAAATTGTCATATATTTCCCTTATGATTACACTGAGGTTATGGGGGTTAGGGAGGAAGATAACAGAAGTGTTGTTTTTATTACATCATGTCAAGGGTACAAATTAGCAACATAATTAAGACTGTTGATATTGACTTTGATCACTCAACTGAAGTAAAGTTTATTGGGTTTGTCATGAACCTTTCCAGATGGAAAATACAGGAATCAAACTATGTCTGTTTGAAAGAGACAACAGGAAAACTAAATATCATCAGTCATAGAAGGCCAGGGACCAACTGTGGAATGGACCATTGTCAACTGCTGCAAGTTCAAGTTGAAGGTGAAGGAAATTAATACAAGTTCATAAAAGCCAAAATATGACCATGAGTTTATCCCACCTGGATTTAGAGATCATCTCAAGAATAGACTTAATGCATTGAACACTAATGACTAAAGTTGAGATGAGTTGTGTGATAACATCAGGGACATCATGAATGAAGAAATGAAAAGATCATTAAAAAGAGACAATAGAAAGAAAGATCAAAATGGACATCAGAAGTGACTGAAGTGTTCTCTAGAAAGTAGAGACACTAAAGCAAAAGGAATAAGAAAGAGGGCTGAATAGACAACTAAAAAGGGAAGCTCAAGAAGACAAAGCAAAGTATTATAACATATGTGCAAAGACTTGAAATGAGAAAACAAAAAGGGAAGAATACATAGGGCATGGCTCAAGCTGAAAGAAGAGAAAAAAAAAAATTCAAGCCTAGAGCTGAAAGAGTGAAGAGTCCTATGGGGAGGAGTACTGAATAACTCAGGGAGCATAGAACAAAGATGGAAAGAATTCACAGTCACTGCACCAAAAAGAACTGGTCAGCATTCAGCTTTTTTTCCCCCTAGGAAGTCACCTATGATCAACAACCAGTGAAAATGAAGGCATAAGTCCAAGCTATACTGAAAGCATGTTGGGGGAGGGGGGGGGCGAGAAGGCTCCAGGAAATAACGGAATACCAATTAAAGTGTTTCAAAAACATGCAGCACAGCCATGCTGACTCTGCTCTGTTAAGAAATTCGGAAGACAGTCATCTGGGCCCTAGACTGCAGCCTACTAATAGCTTCTGCCGCGCTCTAGCTCACTGTTAAAATCACTGTCAATCCATCTTGTTGAGGGTTGTTCTCTCTTCTGTTGACCTTCAACTTTTCCCGGCATGATGTCTTTTTTTAAAGACTAGCCCTTCCCGAAAAGATGCTTAAAGTATGTGATCTGCTGTCTAGGGCCTTTCCAAAAAAGACCAAGGTTTACCTAATCTAAATAATGATATTTTCCATTGCTTTTTATGCATGTTAAAGTTGGGCAAGGAATAAGGAGACCAAGAAAAACTTGATGCCTTTGGATTCTGATGTTTGCAAAGAGTACTGATTACTATGGACTGAGAAAAAAACCAAATAAATCAGTCTTGGAGAAAGTACAACCAGGCACGGATGGTAAAGATTTGTCTCATATACTTTGGGTATAATATCGTCAGCCTGTGCATATGGAGCAGATAATCCAAGAAGTTGGATCATATAAGAAAGAATGCAGTATCAGGATTGGAGGAAGAATCATTGACAAACTACTGAATACAGAAAATACAACCTTGGCGAGCTCTGGTGGCCTAGTGGCAGGAAGCTGCACTGAAATCCCAGAAGTGCATGGTTCAAATCCACCAGATGCTCTGCTGGAGAAGGAGGGGCGATCTTTTCCCGTACCAGTCAGATCTGATTTGACGGCACACACACACAAAATAATAAATAAAATAAAATAAAAAAGAAAATACAACCTTGTTTTCAGAAAACAAAGTTATCAAGAATTTCATTTCAGCTGGATCCGTAATCAATGCCCTTGGAAACAGCAGTCGAGAAATCAAATGACATATTACATTAGAAAAAATGGCTACAAGAGACATTTTTAAAATACTAAAGACGTTACTTTGAGCCCTAGGTTGCAAAACCTGACATTTTCAATTGCACATATACATGTGAAAATTGGACAATGAATAAAAAAGACCAAAAAAAATTGCTGCCTTTGAATTGTAGTGAAGAATATATACCATGGACAGCCAAAAGAACAAATTTGTCTTGGAAAAATTGCAGCCGGAATGCTCCCAGGAAGGCGAGGATGGCGAAACATCATCTCACATACTTTGGGCATGTTCTTAGGAAGGTCCAATCCCTGAAGGAAGATACCATGTTTGGTATGGTAGAAAGTTATTGAAAAAGAGGGAGACCTTCAATGACATATATGGACACAATGTCTGCAACAGTGGTGGCAGTTTTGAATACAGCATGGGAGCAGGCAGTATCAAGCTAGTGGCTATGTTTTTGGTTACTAAATAAGCCATTCATGGGTAAGAAGGAGAGAAGAAAATTGAAACTGTAATGCCAGTTTTGCCACGTACATGACATTACAGTTCTGACATGAAACAGAACTGACTTGACAACATCTAATAACAACAAATATTGTATCTTGCCCCCCACACCTCTTCATGGAAGGAAATAAGTAGACATTTCCATACTTAAGGAGTGTGGCATTATACTCCTTATCCTTTAAGGTAGCCTCTCCATATAATTTGGAATTTTCCCCTGAAGATCTTTTTCAATAAGTTGTCGTTCACTGGAAGTGTGCGAGGAATACTCCCTTCCTAAGATGTAAGAATGAAAGCTGTGGATGCTACTCATACTATGTCCCAGCTCATCCAAGTCAAACTCCACATTCAAAAAAAGACTTGTTGGTGAGCTCTAGTGGCCTAGTGGCAAGAAGCTGCACTGCAATCCCAGAGGTGTGCGGTTCAAATCCACCACATGCTCTGCTGGAGAAAGAGGAACAATCTCCTGTACCAGTCAGATCTGATTTGATGGTACACACACACACACACACACACACACACACACACACACACACACGTAATAAAATAAAATTTAAAAAAAAAGACTTGTTGGATGTCGTTTCTCCTTCAAAAGCTAACTATCTAGGTTATGGACCATTTGTATTCCTGGCTTCTTACTCTTGATGACAAGTTGTTCTTTTGGTTCTTCTAACCCATCCACAGGTGAGGAGAGAGGACAGCCAGTGCAGCAGTAATGCCAGTTTGCAATCAATAAAAGTAATTTAAGGACTTCTATACACAGAACCAGAAATGTCTGACTAACTTTAAGGTAAGACATTTGTCTGTGTTTATTTGTTTTTTTCTGTCAAAAGGACCTTAGCTCTAAGTCCCACTTGATCTAAGTAACTAAAAGAACTCACTGCCATCAAGTTTATTTTATCATGTTGCTGTAAATCTGTGCAGGAAGAGGGACACTTCCCATCTTTCTCCAGTAAGCACCTGGTAGAGTCAAACCACTAATCTCATGGTTAGCAACCTGGTGTAATAGGCACTAGGCCACCAGGGTTCCTGTAACGCTGTAATTCCATACCACATTGCTCTGCACCTATCCTATGGCACTGATAGATGCCATTAAAAACCCCAAACATACAGCTGTCAGTCTGTCTATATGAGCTTTAGAGAAGCAAGAGGAGAAGGCCTGGAGAGAGAGAGAACTCTGTATAGGACTTCTGGGACATAATATTGACACTTGTCATGCAATTCTCCCCTTTGCTCTGCTCTCCCTACTGAACTCTTGCACTTTGAAGCACGTGACTCAACTTTATAGTAGAGAATGTCATCTTTTGCTGGGACAGAGTAGGGAGATGGTTTAACGGAAAGGAAAATAGCTTGGGTAAAAAATACTGTTACTTTCTCCAATAGGAGTAAGTAACCAACAAGCAAACCAACAGAAAAGGGAAGATTCTTCAGGAAAGAAAAGAGGGCTCACTCCCATTTGATCCTCTCCACCAGGCCCAAGACAGTGCAAAATTCTGATTACTAACGCAAAAGCTGGCAGTTTGAACTCCCCTAGAAGTGCCTCATAAGACAGGTCAGGCTATCTGCCTTCTGAAGGTCACAGCCTGGAAAATCTTCAGGAGCAGATTCACTCTGCACATGTGGTGTTACCATGAGTCACAATCAATCCGACACCAACCAGTCCCTCCAGCATCCCCACTGTTGGGCCTATGTCCTTCTATCTGATCTTCATCTTTTTTGTCCTTCTCTAAACTGCTTCAGCTGACTGTAAATGCTCCTTTCCTTTGCTCTTAGTACTTGCTTTCTTCCCAGGCCCCCCCACCCACCCACCTCTGTGTCTGCTCAGCTAGCCACCCTTCTCGACACCAAAACAATGGCCTTGCTGACCCTCCTACTGCTCCAAATTGCTTCTTCTAGGCTGTACTCTAGCCACAAGAGTGGCAGAGTTATTGAGGCAAAATAATCTGTGTCAATTTGCATTCTCTTCCTTGTCATCTCTATTATAGAGTATTTATCTGTCAAAATGAATAGAAAGTAGAAACTGTTCTGGAAAATGGAAAATAACCAATTTACTTATGAAGCCAGAATGAACTGAATATAAAAAATCTGACAGAAGAACACAAAACCATTTTCATGTAAATATCAAATTCCAAGTTTATTTGCTGTTGTTAGGTGACATCAAGTCTAGTATGACCCATAGTGACCCTATAAACAACAGATCTGAACCCTGTCCTATCCTGTACCATCTTCATCAGTTCTGACATACTCAAGCCCACTGCAGCAGTCACTGTGTCAATCCATCTGATTGAGGGTCTTCCTCTCATTAGCTGACCCTCTACCTTTCTAAGCATAAGCATGACGGATCCAAGCAGGATGAAGTCATTAACAGTTTCAATCTTTCTCCATCTACCATGATGTTGCCTATCAGTCAGGTGATGAGAATTTCTGTGTTCTTAATGTTTACTTACAAATAAAATCCAACAATATGTTAACATAATAATTAGTTAGCACAACTAATTAGGATTTATTTCTGAATCAACATAATGTTACATATTAAGAAATTTATTTGGTGATGCTTCTCTTCATAAGTAATTATACTAAAAATGGAGATTCTCACCATGGGACCAATTGGCAGCACCATGATAGATGGAGAAGAGATTGAGATTGTTAATAACTTTAGCTTGCTCAGTTCCACAATCAACACTGTTGACACCAGCAGTCAGGAAATCAAAAGATTAATTGCATTAGGGAAATCTGCTGTCAGGGACCTCTCCAGAGTGCTGAAGAGCAATGATGTCAGTCTAGAGACTAACGTGGGCCTGATCTAGGCCATGGTCTTCACAATTGACTGTTATGCATCAGAGAGTTAGACAACAACCAAAGAGGACAGAAGAATTGATGCCTTTGAGTTGTGGTGCTGGAGAAGAGTACTGGACATACCATGTACTGCCAAGAGAACTAATATTGTTGTTGTTATGTGCCGTTGAGTCGCTTGTGACTCATAGCGACCCTATGTACAACAGCCCTAAACTCTGCTCTGTTCCTGTGCCAATTGCACTGTCTCTGACACTCCCATCCCGATTACCCCAGTCACTGAATCAATCCACCTCATAGAGGGCCTTGCCCTCCTGTGCTGTCCCTCCACCCTACCAAGCATGATGTCTTTCTCCAAGGACCGGTCTCTCCTCACAACATGTCCAAAGTATGTTAGACGGAGCCTCAGAATCCTTGCCTTCAAGGAGCCACCCGCTTTAACCCTTTCCAGGACAAATCTGTTTGTTTTCCTAGCAGTCCATGGTATTCTCAATACTCTTCTCCAGCACCACAGCTCAAAGGCATCAATTCTCGTTCTATCCTCCTTGGTCATTGTCCAACTCTCTGATGCCTAACAAGTGATTGTGAAGACCATGGCCTGTATCAGACGCACCTTAGTCTCCAGAGAGACACCATTGCTCTTCAGTACTTTGGAGAGGTCCCTAACAGCAGACTTTCCCACGGCAATATGCCTTTTAATTTCCTGGCTGCTGGTGCCAAGACTGTTGACTGTGGAGCCAAGCAAACTAAAGCTGTGTACAATCTCAATCTCTTCACCATCCATTCTGATGCTGTCAATTGGTCCAGTGGTGAGAATCTTTGTCTTCTTGACATTGAGCCTCAATCCATATTGGAGGCTGCAGTCCTTGACCCTCTGCCGCAGATGCTTCAGGTCCTCTTCAGTTTCAGCAAGCAGGGTTGTGTCATCTGCATAACGCAGATTGTTGATAAATCGTGCACCAATCTTGATCCCACATTTCTCCTCATAGAGCCCAGCCTCCCGGATAATCTGTTCTGCATACAGGTTGAAAAGGTATGGAGATAGGATGCATCCCTGGCGTACGCCCTTCCCAATTTTGAACCATGCAGTGTTCCCTTGCTCTCT
Source organism: Elephantulus edwardii (assembly GCF_000299155.1). Lineage (NCBI taxonomy): Eukaryota > Metazoa > Chordata > Mammalia > Macroscelidea > Macroscelididae > Elephantulus > Elephantulus edwardii. The sequence goes on from NW_006399776.1 coordinate 22,818,344, forward strand.
TCTGATGACTGCCTCCTGGTCCAAGTATAGGTTTCGCATTAGAAGGATCAAGTTCTGGGATTCCCATTCTTCTCAGAGTGAGCCATAGTTTGTTATGATCCACACAGTCAAATGCCTTTGCATAGTCAATGAAACACAGACATTCCTCTGGTATTCCCTGCTTTCAGCTAAGATCCATCTAACATCAGCTACAATATCCCTAGTACCACGATCCCTTCTAAACCCAGCCTGGACTTCTGGTAGTTCTCTGTTGATGTGCTGTTCCAGTCATTTTTGGATAATCTTCAGTAGAATCTTGCTTGCATGTGAAATCAGTGAGATTGTTCTGTAGTTTCCACATTCTGTTGGGTCACCTTTCTTTGGGATAGGAACAAATATCGATCTCTTCCAGTCAGTTGGCCAAGTGGTTGTTCTCCAGATTTCTTGGCACAACTTGGTGAGCACGTCCAGGGCAGCATCTGTTAACTGAAATATGTCAATTGGTATACATACCATCTATTCCTGGAAAGGGTGAAGCCAAGCTGTTCCTTGGAGGCAAGGATTCTGAGGCATTGTTTCACATACTTTGGGCATGTGGTGAGAAGGGGCCAGTCTTTGGAGAAGTATATCATGCTTGGAAGAAGGGTGGGACAGAGCAGGAGAGGAAGAACCCAGATAAGATGGAATGTCACAGTAACTGAGGTAATAAGAGTAGGTGTGTCAGAGACAGTGAAACTGGCCCCTGCAAGGTTTAGAGAGCTATTGTTCATAGGGTTGTTATGAATCATAGTTAACTTGATGGCCCATAATAAAAACTCCTGTATCTATGCATTTATATGCAGTTAACAACTTATGCAAATATTAAGTAAAACAATAATATCTAGTTTCAGCTAAACAATAGACAGGCCTATAAAGTGACCGGTAACACCATGGAAGAATTTAATAAAATAACATATGATCAAGAGGCAATGGTCATGGAGGAAATTCAACTGCTCTGAAGGAATTGGCAAAAAATAAGGTCCCAGGAATTGATAGGATATAAATTGACATATTTCAACAAACAGATGCAGCACTGGATGTGCTTACCAGATTGTACCAGGAAATCTGGAGGACAGCTGCCTGGCCAACCGACTAGAATAGATCCATATTTATTCTCATTCCAAGAAAAGGTGATCTGACAGAGTATGGAAATTACCAAATGGTGTCACTAATATCACACACAAGCAAAATCCTGTTGAGGATTATCCAAAACAACTGGAATAGTACATTGACAGAGAACTACCAGAAATACAAGGTGGGTTTAGAAGAGGCTGTGATACTAAGTACATTATCACCAACGTCAGATAGATTGTGGTTGAAATTAGAGAGTACAGGAGGAAGGTTTCATTGACTGTGCAAAGGACAGTGTGGATCACAACAAATTGTGGCTAACCTTGAGAAGAATGGGAAGCCCAGAACACTTTACTGTGCTCAAGTGAAATCTATATTCAGACTAGGAAGCAGTCAGAATAGAGCAAAGAAACACTGCATGCTTTAGAATCAGGAAAGGAGTGCATCAGAGCTGCATCCTGTCCTCCAAACTTTTTCAATCTATATGCAGAACAGATCATTTGGGAGGATGGCTTTTATGAGGAGGAATGTGGCATCAGGATTGGAGGAGGACTCATCAACAACCTGTGTTATTCAGATGACACAATCTTTCTCGCTGAAACCAAGGAGAACTTGAAGCATTTGTTCCTGAAAGTCAAGGACTATAGTCTTCAATATGGATTGAAGCTCTGCATCAAGAAGACAAAGATTTTCACCTCTGGGCCAACTGGCAGCACCACGATACACAGAGAAGAGATTGAGGTTGTTAATAATTACAGCTGGCTTGGCTCTACACTCAATATTCTTGGCACCAGCAGTTAGGAAATCAAAAGACAAATTGGATTACAAAAATCTGCTGTCAAGAACCTCTCCAGAGTGCTAAAAAGTAGCAATGTCCATCTATAGACTAAAGTACACCTGATACAGGCCATGGTCTTCACAATCTTGTGTTATGCATCTGAGAACTGGACAATGGCCAAGGATGACAGAAGAATTCGTACCTTTGAGTCAAGTTGCTGGAGAAGAGTATTAAACATACACATACTATGGACCGCCAAGAGAACAAATAGGTCTGTCCTGGGAAAGGTGAAACCAAGTTTCTCCTTGGAGGCAAGGATTTCAAAGCCCTGTCTCAGATACTTTGGTCACCAGAAGCAACCAGTCCTTGGAGAAGGCCATCATGCTT
>NW_006399776.1:22821137-22822230 GCF_000299155.1 Elephantulus edwardii
TCCGGCAGAGCATCTGGTGGATTCGAACCATGTTCCTCTGGGATTGCAGTGCAGCTTCTTGCCACTAGGCCACCAGAGCTCCCCTTACACTTGCTTTTATGATTAGTATTTTCCCCACTTCCAGTGGTAACTATACTATCACCATCATAAAATATTCAGCTATAACTTGTAGATCTAGTTTCCTATCTAGAGAAAGGGAGCTCTGGTGGCCTAGTGGCAAGAAGCTGTGCTGCAGTTCCAAAGGCATGTACTTGGAAGCCACAGCTGCTCCGCGGCAGGATGAGCAATCTCCTCCCCATTTAACTGCCTCTGAGAACCTGCCACAGTGTCAGCGATGCATCAGTTCCAACTCTATGGTACACAGCAACAATGTATAGAGAAAACGGCAAATTTTACCAAGACATATACAATACTGTGGAAAAATGAATAGACAAACCATGTTCTCAAACAGAAAAAATGAATCTTATAAACATCACAACTTTTGCCAAATTAATTTCTTGCTTTTTAAATTTTTTTTTTATTATTATTTTTTGCGTGTGTACCGTCAAATCAGATCTGACCGGTACAGGAGGAGACTGCCCCTCCTTCTCCAGCAGAGAATCTGGTGGATTCGAACCGTCTATCTCTGGGACTGCAGTGCAGCTGCTTGCCAGTAGGCCATCAGAGCTCCCTTAATTTCTTGCTTTTACAACATTCAGTCAGAATTATAATGGGATCTTTTGTTACTTGATAAAATGATTCTACTGTAGCGGCATCCACTTCCAAAATGGCTTGCCTCCGGAAACTCTATGTACGAACAGTGAGTGCTCAGGCTGTTCGTTCATAGGGTCGCTATGAGTCGTCTTCGACTCGACGTCATTAAAAAACAACAACAACAACTGTTCACCTATAATAAAAAATTAGACAAGAAAATGAAAGTCAAACAAGGTGGAGAAATGACAGGGGAATTAGTTTTATTCTCTTTAAATTTTTTCTCAAACCCTTTAAGAAATAAATCCTTCTCTACAGCGACAAAAAGAATACAGAGCCAGAACTAAGAGAAACAATACCTTTCACAATAGCTAATCACAAGATTAAATACTTGGGAATAAAT
>NW_006399776.1:22824354-22832972 GCF_000299155.1 Elephantulus edwardii
AAAAAAAAATAAATCCAATATAGTCACAATGTGCTCTTTGTATAATAATAGACAGAATAAAAGAGCCAAGCCAAAAGCCCCAAATTAAACCAATTATATATGTGATTATACATACGAATTTAATTTGTGATAATAATAACAACTATCATTGATTGAATCCTTATTTTGTGCCAGGCTCTAAAGCATATTTTTTAATGTGAATATTTATAGATTTTTAACGAATGACAACTATTTCTTGTCCATTTCAGTGATTTACAATATGGCTTTGGATATTTATAGATTTTTAAACTTACTTGACTGAGCTCCCTAAATTCTTACAATAACCCCATGAGGTTAGAAGAATTATCCTTAAGTGGGTAAAGATACTGAAACATAGAGCATTTAAATTATTTTCACATTTTAAGAAGCATTTTTTATTTTCTGTTGGGGTTTTTTTTTCGTGGTTTTGTTTTTTTTTATTGTGAAAAACATGTATGGGGATACAAGGAGGTGAGGGTTGGGAGCAGAAAGGTGAGGATGGGCAGGGATGAAATTGTAGGGCTCCACAATTTGGTTGGGGGGGGGGAGTAGGTGAAGGAAATGAAAAAGATCCAGTGGGCACCAGACAATACAGGGCAATGGTAAGCATAGTCCAATGGTGGTTAAACAAACTGTCTTATTCACTTGTGGGTTTCTCATTTGGGAATGGGCACAGACTCTCTGACTTCTTCATGCTGAACCAGAGCGTTGATGTGAAGGGGGAAAGGGAGCACATTTTATCACCTTACTGGTGGTCCTAGGTTAAAGCTGCTTGCCTTCTTGTTCTGTTAGAAGATATTTTCCTGATATTTACTCCCCTTTGTACTGCGAAGTGTTTTCCAAGGTGGGTCCAGTGGGGATGGCTGACTGAACCCTGAGGCTCCCTCCTCCTTTGCTTCCTTAGCTGGCGGTTGTATTTCCTTTTTGTCTCTGGAACTGGATTCAGGGTCAGGTCTGGAGTAAAACTCAGTGTTAAGGTTACCTATAGGAAAGGGAGCAAACCTAGAACAAACCTGTGAGTTACAAATAGAAGGGCTTTGGAGGTGTTACTCATGGGTCTACTGGGGGAGAAGGTGGAGGGAAGTATCCTAGATAAATTTCTCTATATACCCTAGGCAGTTTTTTCTATGCAGGGGTCAGATGGCACAACCCGAGGGGCAAGGAGCTCACCCCATGACCAAATGTCTCCCCCTAAGGGCCAGATACAGATACAGGCCATGGTCTTTGCAGTCACTTGTTATGCATCAGAGAGTTGGACAATGACTAGGGAGGACAGAAGGAGAATTGATGCCTTTGAGCTGTGGTGCTGGAGAAGAGTACTGAATGTGCCATGGACTGCCAAGAAAACAAACAGATTCATCCTGGAGAGGATTAAACCAAGCTACTCCTTGGAGGCAAGGATTCTGGGGCTTCATCTGACATACTTTGGGCATGTTGCAATGAGGGACAGGTCCTTGGAGAGGGACATCATGCTTGGGAGGGTGGAGGGACGGCGCAAGAGGGGAAGACCCTCTATGAGATGGATTGATTCAGTGACTGGGGTAATCAGGATGGGAGTGTCAGAGGCAGTGTGATTGGCACAGAATAGAGCAGGGTTTAGGGCTGTTGTACATAGGGTTGCTATGAGTTGCAAACGACTCACTCCACGGCACATAACAACAATAACAAGGGCCAGATGGCTTCCCCCAAGGGCCAGGTGCCCCCCCCAGGGCCAGGTGGTCCCCCCCAGGGCCTGGTGCCTCCCCCCTCCGAGGGCCCAGTGGCTCCCCCCACAGGGCCAGGTGGCTCCCCCCAGGACCAGGTGGCTCCCCCCACCAGGGCCAGGTGACTCCCCTGGAGGATTAGGTGGCTGGATTTTCTGTTTGTTTTTTTTTTTTACCTTGTGTACAAACCTAGATCATCTGACTCCAGACTGGGGATCTTAATTTTAAAACATATAATTTATTCTGTTCCTTCTGAAAAGATATCTTAGAAAATCTTCACCAACTAGAACAAAGAAAACTGCTTAGTGTACCATTTTTATATACATAATTACAAAAAATGTAAACCATCAACTTGGCTACCCAATAGGGGAATAGTTAAATAAATCATCCATGCAATGAAATTGTAAACAGCCACTAAAATCAATGTTGTCAAAGAAAATCTAATAGTATAGGAGAAAATGCTCATGATATTGAAACACAGGTTACAATTTGTACACAGAGAAATGTGTCAACTATGTGGGGGAAAATATATTTTGTAAAGTTTCTATAATAAGCATGTTTTTATTATGTGCCATCACATCAGCTATAACTCATAGCAAGCCTATGAACTATGGCTCTGAACCCTGCCCTATCCTGAGCCAACCTCACCATCTCTGACATACCTAACCACACTGTCATAGTCACTGTGTCAATCCGTCTCCTCCACCCTCCCAAGCATGATGTCCCTCTCCAAGGACCTGTCCCTCATTGCAACATGCCCAAAGTATGTCAGATGAAGCCCCAGAATCCTTGCCTTCAAGGAGTAGCTTGGTTTAATCCTCTCCAGGATGAATCTGATATATGAATGATATTTAGCAAATATCACTGTCTAGTTGCAGAGTTTACTACTATGTAATGCTTACTATTTTTAAAAAGTACTTAATAAACAATTTTTTAATTTTAAACATGGGAAATACCTATTAATAAAATTCACATAAGTATTTAGAGTCTTCAAACATAATTGAGGGTAAAGAACTCCTGAGACCAGAAAGCTGAAGAACTCTTGCTTTACAACCATCTGTCCTCTGATGACAAGTTAAGGCAGTAGATGACAAGCACTGTAAAGAATTCAAACATACAAAAGAATACAAAGTGCTATAGGGTTTTAAATGACAGAGCTTTTTTTTTTTTAGAATGATAATGAGGGAAGTTGAATTTAAGGTAGATCTCAAATATGATAGGATCTTAGGAGCCAAAAGGCTCTTCCCAGGTGGATAGAACCATAACAAGCATAGGAAAATATGCAAAGGTAAGTAAGCTCACCAAGGCAATTTAGAGTGAGTAGATAATGTAAGCAGTATGGGAAAGATTGGATTGCTGAGTTATGCCTTGAGGGTGTGAATTTATAGCTAAGCCTTTTAGACAGTTTGGTATGCAATGAGAGACCAAAAGTGTTATGAACAGAAAAATTACTAAATAAAATTAAAATGGAATGTTTAAGAAAAAAATTTATCTGGAAGTTATTTGCAAGATGAATGGAGGGGCAATGAATGTGCAGAATGATTCCTCAACAGAAAGTGGGCAAGGGTAAGGGAAAGATGTCCATTGGCCAGGCTGCTGGTCTCACAGGTGGCAGGACATTGGTTCATGATATGAGCACAAAATAGACCTAGAGCCTCTACTTTGTTTTTGTTGTTGAGTTGAGTACAATCCATAACAAACCTATGAACAACAGACATGAACCCTGTCCTATCCTATGCCATCCTCAAAAATCTCTAACACACTTGAGCCCACTGCAGCAGTTACTATCAGTTCATCTGGGTCTTCCTCTCTTTCGCTGACCTTCCACTTTTCAAGCATGATGTTACTCTCCAAGAAATAGTCTCCATTTTGTTAGCAGACTCAATACGGTTCTAACTCCCTGGAATCATTAGCAGAGACCGGTGCTTCTACTTCACTGACAGACTACTAGGAAGGATAGCGCTTTCTGGTGATTGTGATATTCACTTGATGATTCCTAATGAGACAAAGATACTTGAAAGGTCAAATCAATAAGCATACTGCTATTTGGAGGATATCAGAGAACAGATTCTGGAGACAGGCTGTTTTGGTTTATGCCAGGGCTCTTCAGGTTACCAGCTTTGTGACATTGCCTAAGTTACCTGGCCTCTGCACATCTTAGTTTCCTCATGTGTAACCTGAAGATGGGAAAACAAATATGTACAGAGATCAGGTAACTTGAGACAAGACTCAGAGATAAAAGGATTTTAAGGGCCAAAGGGCTCTTTCCAGGTGGATAGGACCATTACAAGCATAGGAAAGCATGCAAAGTGAATAAGCTCATAAGGGCAATTTAGGTTGAGTTGCTGTTGTTTACTGTTGAGTCAGAACTGACCCACAACTGACCCTTCAGGAGTTTTCAAAGGCAGTTAATCCCACAGGAAGAGACTACCCATCTTCCTCCAACAGAGCACCTGGTAGATTCGAACCTTATGCCCTTGGGATTGTAGTAAAGCTTCTTACCACTAGGCCACCAGAGTTCCTTTTAGGATAAGTTGTTGTTGTTGTTAGGTGCTGTCGAGTACGACTCATAAAAACCCTGTGAACAGCCAACCCGAACCCTGCCCTATTCGGTGCCATCCTCATCATCTCTGACACACCCATTGTTAAAGTTACCATGTCAATCCATCTCACTGGAGGTCATTCTCTCCTTTGTGTAAACCATAGAGGAAGGACTGGAAAGTAGAACTGCACCATTTTTAGTTTCCCCTTTTCTAATCTGGGAATTGAAAAGGTATGGAGATAGGACACATCCCTGGCGCACACCCTTCCCAATTTTGAACCATGCAATGTTTCCTTGCTCTATTCTGACGACTGCCTCCAGGTTCAACAATGACACCATAAAACACAGGGAAAAATAAGGGAGGGAAAAGGGCAGCAGGAGTGAGACCAGACAAGGACTCGTAAACTGGAGGCTCTGAGCACTGACAAGACTGGGTGAGTGTTAAGGCGGGGCTGGAGGGCTGTGGGTGTCTCTAACACTGATCTGCTACAGTAAACATGCCTTTGGCTCTGCACAGGGTACTCTTAGTTGGTATCGTAGGAGTGTTCCTTGGATGAACTCTCCAGGACTGCCAGGATGGAGTGAGCACATGCCACAGCAGCTCAGTGATGTCCTGGTTGATGAGGATGATGCCAATGTTGTCTCAATTAAAAAACTTCCGTAAAGTGTTTTCAGCCCCATTGATGGTTGTATCCTTTTTTCACCACCAGGAAATTCGGCGGGCAGTTCTGGTTAAATTCTTATATGCCACCCGGCAGGAAGCCAATCGCTGTGTCCTCCTCAGCTCTGATCCGAGGTGGCTGTGATCTGAGAGGAGTTTCCTATAATTGATCGCAGCCATCTCATCTCCCCTCACCCATCCACTCTGTCAGCAGAGACTGCCCTCGTAACTGAATCCAACACCTTGCTCTTTGAATCACTCTTTCAAAACTCTAGGTATAGCATTTTGGTTTGTTACGTGTTCTTTCACAGCCAGTCATGGTATGTTCCTGTGATCAGACCTTAGAGACTCAACTATATACCATCTTTTAATGTACATCTTTCTACAGATTGCTAATTTCATCCATTATGAGTTGACATCTATATTTTCACTGTTTCAAATTATAAAGAAATGGCCTTTTACAAAACCTAGCCCACCTGATGCAAGGTAGGTCATGTGGACAGACTCTTCATGGGATGAGGGGCAGCACAGGGAAGTTAGGCCTCAGGGATTCCCCTGTCTTTTGGGATCTCCGGGCTGATTTCTAGGGGCCACTCTGTGGTGACTAAGAATGTAGCGTCACTCCCCAGAACACCATTAACACTCACCCTTCATTGAAAACTTTTGCAAAAACAGATGTTATTTACCTAAGAGCCCCAGAGTTTTCAAGCCAAAGGCAATCCTAATCCAGTCTCTGGAGGAAATTTACTTTACCTTTCTCTATGGAGGAAAAATCAATGAGATTTATCAGATGTGGTTAGGACACCAGTAAGAGGTACTGTGAAGAATGAAGACAAGGCAGTAAATTTCTTTTCTAAAAAGAAGAAGAGACAGAGGAAAGCTATGGTCAAAGATGCTAACCTTCAGCTCTTGCTGTACTAGAGCCTTTAAAGTCCCCTTCACATCCATTCTACTGTAGAGATGAAGTGCATCTCCAGCAAAAACTCCCTGACCAGTCAGTATGGAGAACAAAAAGACTGAGACAAAACACCTTCAGCACTGAGCTTCTGTCCCTACCACCCTCACCATGGATTGAATAATTTTGTTTTATCTTCTTTATTATTTTTGTTATTGAGTGAATTTTTTAAGGGTTTCCAGCCATTCATTGTTGTGGAGTGAATTTTTTTTTTAGTGAATATTTTTAAAAAGTTTTTTACCAACTGACAGTTCAGTGGTTTATTTTCCATTAAACAACTAGTATTAACATAATTCACTATAACACCAGCAAAAAAACAAAGACATTTGAGCTAAATATATGTGCAATGATATCCAATGAATAATTTTTGTAATGGGGGGGATTAGAAGTAATCAAAATATCTACATAAAAAGAATGGTTAAATTATTAGTATAATATTTATGTAGGTGCATGTTCCTAGAAAACAGCCTGGCATTATCCACACAAAATTACTCTGCTTACTCTGGAGAAATGATTGGAGTAATGGAGTAGCAGAGGCTGAGAGACATGCATGGTCCAATCTTTTCTTTTTACTGTATCTACATCCAGTTGTTTTTTGCTTTAAGTTTTTACAAAGCCTATTTATTAAAAGATTTAATAAAAGCCATTTGAGTAGCACTACTGCAAGCTATTTTCTTTAGATTCTGAGAACATAAAAATAGCTATTATCAGGTCTTTTAGGGAACAAGGGCTCCACTGCCTGGGAGGCCATTTCTCTCTGGGCAGTTGGTTCTCAAACTTCAGCTCCCCAGAGGTCTGCCAATTGGCTATTTTTCTCAATTTTTGGTCATGTAAGATCAAGGGGTTTTTTGACACATAATCTGCTCATTTCTAACACTGTGCCTTTGTACACTGCTACTTCGGTTTCTGCATATGGCTGTGGTTTTTTTCCCCCAAATTCTATTCCAAACTCACTCTATAAAGCCCTAATCAAATCTTCCTTTCCTATGAAGTCTTTACCTTAAAATTTCTGATTAACATCTTTTGGGTTACAACTGTTTATCTGTACAGTTGTTGTTATCAGGTGCCTGGGAGTTGAGTATGACTCATAGTGACCCTGTGAACAAAAGCTTGGAATCCTGTCCTGTCCTCACAATCTCATGACATACTCAAGCCTAACAATGCAGTGATTGTGTCAATCCCCTGGTTGAAGGTCTTCCTTTCCTACACTGTCCCTTCACCTTTCCAAGCATGATGTCCCTTTCCAAGGAATACCCCCTCCTAGCAACATGCTCAAAGTATGAGAGATAAAACTTCATAATCTTTGCCTCTAAGGAACATCCTGACTGCATGTTCTCCATGACAAATCTCTTTGTTCTTTTGAAAGTCCATAGGATATTCTGTACTCTTCAACACCACAGTTCAAAGGCATAGACATCAGTTATTCTGTCATCCTTATTCATCATCCAGTTCACAGATGTATAGCAAGTGACTGAAAAGACAGTAAGGCGCACCTTAGTCCTCTAGCTGACAGCACTGTTTCTCAATAATTTGGAGAGGTCTCTGAATATAGACTTTCCCAGTCCAATACTGGTGTGGGGTCTAGTATTTTCTATAAACATGGAGGACAAAGTCCAATTTTTATTATTATTCCTATTACTTCAAATATTAAAACCCAGTATGGTGCAGGATGAGAGCATAATTAAATGATGAAATGCTGAATGCCATAGTAATTATCAGGAAGAACTATTTTGAGATTTTTGAAATTTATTTCCAGATGCCACTGATCACAAAGGAAACATACCCATGTATACTAGAGAGATTTTGCCATGACTGTCTCAAACTCAGCATATTTAATAATGAGATATTCTGGCCTACTGTGGCTCTGGTGTGCTGTAATATGACGTATATATGTCATCTATTATTTAATTGCATAAAATGTTTAACTTGAATTTAATCAAGTCTTTAGACCTGACTTACAGTTTTCAGAAAACAGGCTTAGGTTACTATGTGTTGTTGAGTCCGACTGACTCACAGCTGACCCTCCAGCAGATTTTCAGTCTGTAAATCACATAGGAGGAGGTTGCTCATCTTTCTCCTGTGGAGAAGTGATGAATTTGAACTGCCTGCTTTTGGGTTGGTGGTGCAACTCTTTACCACTTAGTCACTAGAATTAAGTTTATAGTATAATCCAATAGCACTAACCCTGACCCTAACCAATTTATAGCTGATCATCCAGTGGTTTTTCCAAGTCTGTAAATTTCACAGAAAGAGACTGCTCATCTTTGTCTTTTGGAACTGTTGATGGCTTCCCATGCCTTTCATATAGCAGTGAAACTTCCTATGGACTACACTCTAAGAGCTCCCTTGAGTGGATAAGAGAATTATTACTTTTTTAGGTGTGATAATTCTATTATAGAAAAATCAGTGCCTTTGAGTTGTGGTGTTGGAAAACAGTATTGAACATGTCACAGACAGCCGAAACAACAAACAGGTATGTCCTGGAGTAAGTGTAACTACAGTTCTCCTTAGAGACAAGGATGGTAAACTATGTCTGACAGACTTTGGGCATTTTATTAGGAGGTGTCAGTCCTTGGTTAAAGACATGATGCTTGAAAAGGTAAGAGGGTCAGGAAAAGAGAGAGGAAGACCTCCAACAAGATGAATTGATATAACAAATCAAAACCACAATGAGATACAGTATCACCCCAGTAGCAGTGGCAAAGTTTGAAAGGATAACAAGCAATAAATGGTGGGGAG
>NW_006399776.1:22834387-22837025 GCF_000299155.1 Elephantulus edwardii
CAGGGATGTGTCCTATCTCCATACCTTTTCAACCTGTATGCAGAGCAGATTATCCGACAGGCTGGGCTGTATGAGGAGAAGTATGGCATCAGGATTGGTGGAAGATCTATTAACAATCTGCGTTATACAGATGACACAACCCTGCTTGCTGAAACTGAGGAGGACCTCATGCACTTGCTGCAGAGGGGCAAGGCCTGCAGTCTTCAGTATGGACTGAGGCTTAATGTCAAGAAGACAAAGATTCCCACCACTGGACCAATTAATTGGCAGCATCAGGATGGACGGTGAAAAGATTGAGATTGTTCACAGCTTCAGTTTGCTTGGCTCCACAGTCAACACTCTTGGCACCAGTAGCCAGGAAATTAAAAGATGTATTGCCATGGGAAAGTCTGCTTTTAGGGACCTCTCTAAAGTACTCAAGAGCAACAGTGTCTCTCTGGAGACTAAGATGCGCCTGATACAGGCCATGGTCTTTGCAATCAATTGTTATGTATCAGAGAGTCGGTCAATGACTAGGGAGGATAGAAGGAGAATTGATGCCTTGGAGCTGTGGTGCTGGAGAAGAGTATTGAGGGTACCACGGACTGCTAGGAAAACAGATTCATCCTGGAGAGGGTTAAACCAGGAGGCTCCTTGGAGGCAAGGATTCTGAGGCTTCGCCTAACATACTTTGGACATGTTGTAAGGAGGGACTGGTCCCTGGAGAGGCACATCATGCTTGGGAGAGTGGAGGGACAGCGCAGGAGGGGAAGACCCTCTATGAGGTGGATTGATTCAGTGACTGGGGTAATCGGGATGGGTGTATCAGAGACACTGTGATTGGCACAGGACAGAGCAGAGTTTAGGGCTGTTATACATAGGGTTGCTATGAGTCACAAGTGACCCGATGGCACATAACAACAACATATAGAATTTACATGTACTTAAGTATAAAATAATGTGTGTTATGTATTTCTATACACATATATATGTTTTTTCTACATATATACATTTTTAGTACATATTTTTCATATAAATATCTATCTAGCTCTGGTGGCCTAATGGATAAAGAGTTGTGCTGCTAACCCAAAGGCAGGTGGCTAAAATCCACCAGCTGCTCCAAGGGAAAAAGATAAGGCAATTTCTTCTCATAAAATCTACAGGTTTGGAAAATCCATAGGAGGATTAGCTATGAGGTAATTCTGACTTGAGTGGAAACAGAATACATTAGTTGCTGTTACCTGCCATTGAGTATGTCTCATAGTGATCCCACAAACCACCAATCTGAACACTTTTATCTCATAGCATCCTCAAAATCTCAGGCACAATGAGGCCTATTGCTGCAGTGCTCATCTTAACCCACCTACTTGAGGGCCTTCCTCTCCTTCATTATCCTCCCATCTTTCCCAAGCATGATGTTTCTCTCCAAGGAATAACCTCTTATAGCAACATGTCCAAAGTATGAGATGAGGCCTCATCATCCTTGCCTTCAAGAAGCACTGTGGCTGCACCTTCTCCAACTTTGGCAGTCCATGGGATAGTAGGCACTTTTCTCAACACAACAATTCAAAGGCATCAATTATTCTTGTCATCCTTATTCGTCATCCATTTCATAGATACATAGGAAATGACTGACAAAAGACCATGTCCTGAATCAGAAGCACCTTACACCTCAAATTGACATCATTACTTCTTTTTAAATGTATTTTATTATTTTTGTGCATGTACTGTCAAATCAGATCTGACTGGTAGAGGAGGAGATTGTCCCTCCTTCTCCAGCAGAGAATCTGGTGGATTTGAACTGCACACCTCTGGGATTGCAGTGCAGCTTCTTGCCACTAGAGTTCCCTACATCATTGTTGTTGTTAAGTGCCGTTGAGTCGCAGGCAACTCATAGAGACCCTATGAAGGAGAGTCCTCGATGCTCCCTACATCATTACTTTTTATAATTTGGGGAGATACCTGATTACAGACTTTCATTGTGCAATATGTCTGTCTCCTCATCTCCTACTGATGGTACCAAGTGTATATCCAAGATGAAGTCATTGACAATTTCAATCTCTAATTATGATGCTGTCTATTGGTTTTTTCTCTGTCCTTCAAGATATTGACTATCTGTAGTATTTTTGTTTTCTTAACAAAGAGATGCAATCTCTATTAAACACTGCAGTGTTTGATCTTCTGAACAAGTCCTTCAAGTTTTCCTCACTTTGAGTAAGAAAGGTTGTTATCCACATACCAAAGATTATTGACGAGTCTTCTTCCAATACTTAAGCCAGAATCTTCTTCAGAGTCCAGCTTTTTTAATAATTGGCTCAGCATACAGAATAGGTATGTAGAAAGGAAACAACCCTGACAAACACCTCCCCTGATTTTAAACCATGCAGTGTTCTCTTGCTCTGTTCATGTAATAGCTTCTTGATCTAGGTATTAACTTCATCCAAGCACAATCAAGTATTCTGAATTCCCATTCTTCTGTTATGACCCACACAAATGCCTTTTATTTACATAGTCAATAAAGCATAAATATACATTCTTTTTTTCAAGATTCACATTTCTGTGATTTATTACAGGATATGAACAGACACTTCACCAAGGAAGACATTCAGATGGCCAACAAGCACATGAAGAAATGTTCAAAATCCCTAGCCCTGAGAGA
>NW_006399776.1:22837955-22845092 GCF_000299155.1 Elephantulus edwardii
ATCAATATTTATCCCCATTCAGATGCACAAGTTTTGTGGGTCTGGGTTTTTTTTTTAATTTCCATTGATTCATCGTTGCACTTTTCTCCCTCCCAACCCTCCCCCCCAGTACACTACCCTCTTGGAAAAGTAAAAGAAAAATTCTTTCATTGTTTTACAATCCCTCCCCACAGGTCTACTCCACTATGCAGCCTTCACTCTGGACTCCCATCATGACAAAAATACCTAATCACATATCCCTTTTAAAGTTTTCTTCCTCATCTGTTTCAATGTAGTATACATTATTAAACACATCTTTCTCAGTCTCCCTCCAACCCCAATGTCAGTCCTGTTTTACAACAGTGGCATCGTGCAGTATTTGTCCTTTTGTGATTGAGATATTTCACTCAGCATAATGTCCTCCAGGGTCACCCATTTTGATTAATATTGCATGAGTTCCTTGTTTTTCAATGCAGCGTAGTATGCCATTGTGTGAATATGGGTGTGCATATATCTGCTTGGGTAGTAGTTATGGTCTCTTTGCGGTATATTCCCAGTAGTAGAATTGCTGGGTCAAATGGTATCTCTATTTGCAACTTTTTGAGAAAGCGCCATACTGTATGCCTTCCACAGTGGCACAATTTTACACTCCCACCAACAGTGAATAAGAGTTCCAGTTTCTCCACAACCTTGCTAGCATTTGTTGCTTGCTGTTCTGTTAAATTTTGCTACTCTGACTGGGGTGAGGTGATATCTCATAATTGTTTTGATTTGCATCTTTTTTTTTTAAAAAAAAAAAGCAATTTCCCAAAGCTTTATTTAACTGATTCGTTCAAACTGAAGAGGGTTCACTGGCCGTGGGTCTCTGGGCCAAACACCATACACTAGTATACATGCATATACACACACACTCACAGGACTAAATATTTATTATATTTAAGTGAAAAGTAACAGATAATCTTCATATATTTAAAGAGGAGTCCTGGTGGTGCAGGGTTTAAGTGCTCAGCTGCTGAGAAGCTGTCACTTCAAAGCCACGAGCTACCCTGTGGGACAGAGACGAGGCGGTTTGCTCCCCTCAAGAGCTGCAGTCCTGGGAACCCTGCGGGCTATGTCACTCTGGCCTGCACCACCACCACGAGTCGCCTCTGTCTGAAGAGGACTCCTAGGGGTACACTCAACAAAAGGTAGGTGGTTCAAGTTCACCCGCTACTCCCTGGGAAGATGTGGCAGTCGGGCCTTGGAACCGCTGTGGGCCAACTCTACCCTGTCTTGTAGGTTCATTAGGAGTTCACACCAACTTGATGGCAACGAGTCTGGCTGTATAACGTCTCTCTTTAAAAAGTCTGCAGGTGGTGCAAATGGTTAGTGTGCCTGGCTGCTAACTGAAGGAAGGGAGGTTTTGTTTTTTTTTCTTTTTTTTTAGGAAGGGAGGTTTTAATCCAGCCAGAGGCAGGCCAGTCTGGGGATGCAACTCGGCCAGTAGAAACCCTGTGGGGTGCAGCTCTACGCCAACACCAGACTGCCAGGAGTCGGCGCCGGCCTGCCAGAAACTGAGGGGAGCAGAGGCTTATCTAGGTATACACACACTTAACGGGGGCTGATGCATGCTTATTGTGGGTATACAGCACAGCCAAGGGGGGGGAGAGATCCAAATCAGGGGACACTAATAGTCTTGCAGAGGAAAGGGGTTCACATGTTCAGGGCTGGGCAGGAAGAGGGGATCTGAACACACGTGAATGAAGGAACCAAAGGAGGTGAGGCACCAGGCACAGCAGCGCAGGCCATTCAGAGACAACCTGTGTGCTGGGCAGAGGGAAGCAATCTAATCAGAGACGGCGTAAAACAAAGCCTCTTCCACCAGCTGCCAGAAATCGCTGTTGGTCTGTATTTCCCAACACCAATTAATACAGACTGGAGTGGGAGCTGAAGGGGAGGGCCCACAAAGTAGTAAGGGGGTACATGCCAAAGCAGAGGCTGGATGGACATGGCTTAGTGGACATCTGGGAGCCCAAGGCCACCATTCTGCCTGTCCCTTCCCTGGGGCGGTGCTCCCCAGGGCAGTGCCAGCCCCTGGAGCCAAGACCACTGTCGGCAGCAGCCCTCCTCCTTCACGTCAAAGTGCTCTGCTTCAAAAGCAGAATGAAAGTAAGAAGGCATCCCAGCTGCTGTCAACCCCTCAGTCTCACTCAAACACAAATGCCACGTGACAGGAGCATGGGCTCCACCAGGTGCTCACAGGACTCACCTAGGGTAGGGTCAGCACACACTGGCATCTCTCCTCTACCACCCCCCACCCACAAAAAGTAATCCCACACCAGAGGAGAAACTTAGCCCTAACAGAAGGACATCTACGTTATACAATCCTTTTAATACTACACTAACCCTAGGGTGTTAGAAGGCTGTTAGAAACCTCCTGCTACTATGCTAAGCTAGGATATTACAATCCTGCTACATATGCACAGTGTCATCACCCAGGGGCCCTGGGCGCCTTATAGACATTGCTACGTTAGATTCCTCTTCTTGAGGTAGTTCAAAGCCTGGACCTCGCAGATTCACATGCCACCCTCCATTGCTGAGGTTGAGTCCCTATTACCAATATCCTCCCGTCCAGACTAGTGTCCCTTTCTCCCTCAGATCACACAAACGGATCTGACAGCGAGAGAAATAAACACAGAGAAATTACAAATCACAGACTAGAGCGCCAAAAATAAATCCACACACACACACACACCCCACCCTCACCCCCATCTATATACACAAACCCCTGTAACTGGCATCACACTAAATTAAAACTAAACTTAAAGACTAATCTACAAGTTTACCAAAACTACAGGCATTTTACAAAGTACTTGAGAAACAAACAGCTTACAAACTATGGTGGCACAGTATTGGGCAGGGCTTGGTTTTGTTGCAGATGGGATTTGCATCTCTCTTAAAGTTGGGGGTTTTGAACATTTCTTCATGTGCTTGTTGGTCATCTGAATGTCTTCTTTGGTGAAGCTGTTCATATCCTGTGCCCATTTTTCGATTGGATTATTTACCTTTATCTTGTTGTGGTGCTCAAGTATTTTATAAATTCTAGAGATATAAGTCCTTTATCTGATATGTCATTATCATATACTTTTTCCCAGTCTGTGCCTTCCCTTTTTACCCTGTTTGAGAAGTTATT
This sequence comes from Elephantulus edwardii, assembly GCF_000299155.1. Classification (NCBI taxonomy): domain Eukaryota; kingdom Metazoa; phylum Chordata; class Mammalia; order Macroscelidea; family Macroscelididae; genus Elephantulus; species Elephantulus edwardii. The sequence goes on from NW_006399776.1 coordinate 22,841,107, forward strand.
GGGATGTGCCAAGGGATTTGATTCTTAGAAGGTCCCATTCATCTATTTTATCTTCTCCTGGTTGTAGGTATAAATATATATTTTTCTGATACTCTTTGCTTTCAGCCAGGATCCATCTGATATCACCAATGATATCCCTACTGCCAAATCCTCTTCTAAATCCAGCTTAAACATCTACAGTTCCCTGTCTATGTATTATTCTAGCCATGTTTTATTCTCTTCAGCAGTATCATGCTTGCATGTGATAGTAATATTGTTCTATAAGTTCCACTTTCTGCTAGATCACTTTTCCTGGGAATGGGAACAAAATATGTGGATCTCTTCCAGTCAGTCGACCAGGCAGCTGCCCTCCAAATTTTGTCTTCTCAAGCTGCTCTTTGAAATCTTCTGTTCAGCTTTTTTTCCCTTCCTCTTTTCCTTTTTCTTGTTGTGTACCGTCGGATAGGATCCAACTGGCACAGATTACCCCTATGTTTCCAGTGGAGCATCTGGTAGATTTGAACTGCATGCCTAGGGGATTGCAGCACAGCTTCTTTGCCACTAGGCCACCAGAGCTCACTCTGTTCAGTTCTTTTATTTCAATATTTCTTCCCTTTGTCGTTGTTTAAATTATATTATATATGTATATATATGTATACATGTAAGTATATATTACATAATACAGAAAACAAAGGCAAAAAGAAGAAAGACAGCAATGTAAAATGTTGATTTTAGGTTAAGTGTATATGTGTATCATTGTACTTTTCAATTTTTCCATGGCTTTGAAAACTTTCCCTAAAACATGTTGGGGAAAAAGATAAAAATGAAGCAGTATCAATGTTTCTAATTTTTCCATTAATCTGTATGCTACTTGTTAATTTTGTGGGGGTTAATACTTGGTTATAAATGGCTAAGCAAGCACTATCTGTTGTTGTTGTTGTTTAATGCCGTCGAGTCGTAGACGACTCATAGCGACCCTATGAACGAACAGCCTGAGCACTGTTCATACATAGAGTTTCCGGAGGCAAGCCATTTTGGAAGTGGATGCCGCTCTTGCTTCCAGGCTTGATTTAGTCGGGAAGCTCCAGCCAACACTGTCCACCATGGGTACCCATTACCACGATTGGCACATCACTGTCACAGGCTTCAGCATCACAGCAACCACGAGTTACCTCTGTACAGCAACGCACAGACCAGTGCTATACCACCTAGAAGAATGTTTGACAGGAAGACAATTTGAACCTGGCCGAGGGCCACAGATGACAATCACCCACCTTCGGCTTGGTAGCACAGCTTCCTTCCACTAGGCCAGTGTAGCTCTCTCTTAGCACTATCTACGGGAGAAAAGTTTAAAGTCGAGTCACAGACCTTAATTTTTTTCTTCAAAGTAATCCAAAACCATCAAAATTTTATCTTAACAGCAGAATGCCGTAAGTCAGTCTCCCTAGAACATGCTTAGTAAGCACTGTAGACTCTTTCTAGTAAATATGGTAGAGGCTTCTGTTTCTATTCATGGCCCCCCTCTCTGACACCAGTCAGGGCCTGCTTGTTCTGGAATCTGGTTCCTCAAGGTGCTTTCCTCCCACCCACTTTGATTCTGAAGACTGATGAGCATGCAAGTCTCAAACAACCTGAGGGTTACTGAAGACAAGTAGTTTGTGCCTTGTCATGTAACAGAGCTAGATTCGTGGCTGCTTTATCATAATCACCTCACTGATAGCCACAGTGACAGGACAGTCCCCTACTAGCCTGAGCACCTAGTATTCCTCTGGGAATTACAGTTCAAGAGCAAGTTCTAGATTAAACTCACTTCTGCTTGGAGTAAAGACTAGAAGATTCCAGGTGGCCAAGTAGGTTCTTCTAGTTTTCACCTTTTGTGTAACCAGTGTTGTTCTTACAATGACAATTTACTTTGATATATTATTTACTCATTTCTAGCACTGTACATTCTTTCCCCTTTCCCTGCCCATCTTTGTGGTTTTTCTCCAAATTTTATCCCAAAACTACCTTCTTTCTGAAACCTGAACTTTGGTCTGCTATTTCCCCTCATAGCCTTTAATGTTCTTTTTCCATTTTGCCAAAGGAAAATGACTGAAATCCTAGAAGTACTATTGTTAATTTATTTGAAAGATAATCAAATACAATACAGGGATGATGCTCACAAAGAGCTGTGTAAACATTATATAAATCTGCGACATTCTACAGAAGAGGTACAGTTATAAACAAGAGAAACTTAAAAGGTGTCTAAATGACTGCAGTGTTTTAAGTAAGTGTCCAATACTCCCTTGCAGTGACAGTGGCCACAGGAAGAGCTAGTCCTTTTATCAAGGAGGGAAGGAAGCAGCAACTGTGTGGAAGGTGAGCTTCCTGGACCCCATTATGCTCAGTGGTAGACTTTGTTGAACTCCTGGAGAGCCCAGCGTTTGTTCTCAGTTGCCTGTTTGAGTTCGGTGTACTCTTTCACGAGCCTGTCAAATTCCTCCCCGAGGACCTCATAGGTGTTCAACACCTGCCGAGACTTTTCCATGTCTTGCTCCTGTAGGCGAATGGCCCCCTCCAAACGGTCCCTAAGACCCCAGATACAGAAGGAACAATATTAAGATCTGGCTTCTTAGAGGGCAGACAGGACATACTGAAATGAAAAAGTCTGGAAGAATATAAAAACAAGCTCTGAACAACTATGCCAGTAAGTTCTCACCTAATGAGACGATGAACTTCTACTTTTTCAGCAGTATAAGTGTCAGACAAAATCTTTAGCTCCTCCATCCTGACAGTGGGAACAAAGAAATGTCAAACTGAAGATCCTTGACAGCAGCAGTTAGGAATGAGACATAGTACCTGTCCATGGTCAAGAACAGCCTAAGTAGTGACAGGATAAACAAGGTCAGTCTGAATCCCTAAGCAATTTATCTCACAGTAAGGCACCTATTACAGAAGTCTTTAAAATAAAAGACTAAAGGATATTGAAAGTCTCAGGGTAATCCAAAGACTAACACTACTGTTTGACATTTACTGAATGCCCACAAGGTAGAGGCACATTAAATATGAAAGAGAAAAGGGAAGGATTTGGAGATATGTGTGCAATAGAATTCCTTAGATCTGCAGTGGATCACAGCTCACCTCAGCTTAAGGACCATGGCACTGCACTTGATCTCCAAGTACTGGGCATTGATTCGGTCTAGCTCCGACTGAGTCTTTAGCCGGTGTTCCTGAAGAAGCCTCTGCAGTAAAGCAAGGCACCGGAGAAGTACCTGAGCCCCCAGGGCAGGAGAAAAAGCATACACACAGAAGAAAGAAGACAGACGAAAAGGTCAAAGGAGTCACTGGGTGGTACAATGCTTAATGTATTTGTCAACCAAAAGGGTGGCTGTTCAAGAGATCTCTTGGCTAAGTGATCTTGTTGTTGTTGTTATGTGTCATAGGTCATTTGCAACTCATAGCGACCCTATGTACAATAGCCCTAAACCCTGCTCTATCCTGTACCAATTGCACTACCTCTGACACACCCATCCCGAATACCCCAGTCACTGGAATCAATCCACCTCATAGAGGGCCTTCCCCTCCTGTGCTGTCCCTCCACTCTCCCAAGCATGATGTGCCTCTCCAGGGACCAGTCCCTCCTTACAACATGTCCAAAGTATGTTAGGCGAAGCCTCAGAATCCTTGCCTCCAAGGAGCCTCCTGGTTTAACCCTCTCCAGGATGAATCTGTTTTCCTAGCAGTCCGTGGTATCCTCAATACTCTTCTCCAGCACCACAGCTCCAAGGCATCAATTCTCCTTCTATCCTCCCTAGTCATTGTCCAACTCTCTGATACATAACAATTGATTGCAAAGACCATGGCCTGTATCAGGCGCATCTTAGTCTCCAGAGAGACACAGTTGCTCTTGAGTACTTTAGAGAGGTCCCTAACAGCAGACTTTCCCATTGCGATACGCTTTTTGATTTCCTGACTGCTGGTGCCAAGAGTGTTGACTGTGGAGCCGAGCAAACTGAAGCTGTGGACAA
>NW_006399776.1:22847072-22872186 GCF_000299155.1 Elephantulus edwardii
AGCGTATAGAGCTCTTGTACATAAGGTCGCTATGAGTTGCAAGCGACTTGATGGCACATAACAACAACAAAGCATCCTTGATTATAGCAACTCGAGGTTTGAATTTGTTCTTCAGTTCTTTGAGCTTAAGAAATGCTGAATGAAAAAAAAAAAAAGAAATGCTGAATGAGTTCGGCTCTTTTGATTTTCTGACTCTAGCTCCTCGCACATTTTATTATCATATTTTGCTTTATCATTCCATGCTGCCTTTTGGAATCTTCTGTTCAGCACTTTAGTATCTTGAATTCTTCCTTGTGCTTTGGCTTCTCTACGCTCCAGTGCAATCTTCCAAGTTTCTTCTGACATACATTTTGGTCTTTTCTTCCTCTTGTGTCTTTGTAATGACCGTTTGCACTCTTCCTGGATGATACATCTGACATCCTCCCACAACTCATCTGGTCTTCGCTCATTAGTGTTTAAGGCCTCAAACCTGTTCCTGAGATGATTCTGAAATTCAGGTGGGATGAAATCAAAGTCATATTTTGGCTCCTGTGGGTTCAGTTTAATTTTCCTCAGCTTCAGCTTGAACTTGCATATGAGTAGTTGGTGGTCTGTTCCACAATCAGCTCCTGGACTAGTTTTCACAGCTGATATTGAGTTTCTCCAGCTAAGTGATCTACTTCTGAAAAATTCTTTCTTATTGCTGTTGGGTCAGAATCATAGCTGACACTTCAGAGGTTTTGGAGGCTGTACATCACATTGAAGGACACAGCACAACTTTCTCCAGCAAAACTGCTGGTGGATCCAAACCAGCAGTCGTGGCCTTTTGGTTAATAGCACAACTCCCTAGGAACTACACCACCAGAATGTGCCTCTGAAAAATTAGTCTATGAAAATCTTATAGGGATTCATTCTAACACACATGGGGTCACTATGGAGTAAGAACTAACTCCACAGCAACCACTTAACCTTTAAAGAGTCCCTACACATTGATAAGCAACCCCTCAAATAAGAAAACTGGGAGAGATCAGAAATTACCTTCCCCAAATGGTCATGGTTAAGGAGAGGGGAGGCTAGCCTTCTGCCCTGACAAACCTGGGAGTAGGTAGCACTCTGCTTCTCCAACAGCACCATTCGCTCTGTCTGCTGGCTCTTTGTGTCCTGGCACTGCTGCTTCTCACTCTTCAACACCTCAGCTAGTTTCCACATCTTTGCTGCCTTCAGGGTTTCGCTGTCTGCATCTAGACAGAGACAGAAGACTAGACAGGAAAACTCTAACCACTACTGCCAATTTAAGAGCATTTTTCAGTGTCTCTATCCTATATCTGGAGCTCTGGTGGAATAGTCCATAAGTAATTGTGATGCTAACCCAAAAGTGCCTCACTGGTGGCTGGAATTCACTAGCAGCATCAAGAGAAAGACAATCTCATCTCAAGCAAGTAACAGCCTCTGAGAACTCACTGGAAGGTTAGCTATGAGTCAGTTCCAACTTGATAGCAATGAGTTGAGTATCCTACAACTAAGAGCTCTAGTAGTATAATGGTTTAAGTACCAGGTTATAAACCAAAAGATAGATTAAAAAAATGTGGCAGTTGGCGTCTATAAAGATTACAACTTTGAGTCATATGATTTGGAGTGGGGCCAGGGCCAGGGCCATCCTCCAGGGGAAGGTTCAACTGGGATCACAGCCTCAACACCTGCAGACCTGAGGCCTCAGCTCCAAATGGACAGGAGAAAGTGGCCCTCCCACCGTTGGCTGAAGGCTGCAGGTTTTTCTAGTATGTAACCAGCATGTGAACTGTATTACATATGTGGCAATGAGTTAATCATGTAAGCGTACAGATTTCAAACCAGCCTCGCACTATAGTAGCCACACTCCCTAAACATAGTCACCAATAAAACATCAAAGCTTTCCTCACACTGTCCCCCTAGACCAAAGGGAGACTTCTTTAAAAATATCATTAAAGAAATGTACGGAGGCTCTATTTTTTAAAAAAAAAGATTACAACTTTGGAAACCCTACAGAGCAGTTTCACTCAGATCTACAGGGTTGCTGTGAGTTAGGATTGCATCAGTAGCAGTGGGGTTCTAATTTTTTTCTAAATCCTATATCTAATCCTATATATCTAACTTTGCCTTCTTTCAGACTTTTCTTTGAAGCTTTGGTAAAGGGAAGTGTGGAGTAATTATTATCCAAAGGGTTTTGGGTTTGTTTAAGATGATGAAAAACTTCTGGACACAACTGTACAATATGGTAAATGTACTTAATATCAATAATATGACTGTAAAATATGGTAAATGTAATTAAATGTCACAGAATTGTATGGTTAAAATTTTTGTTATATATATTTTACCATAATTTAAAAAAAAATATGAAGTTCTGGTGGGCTAGAGCGTAAGGAGTTGCAATGCCAGCTCAAAAGTAGACAGTTCAAATCCAGTAACTGCTCTGCAGAAGAAAAATGGACAATCTCCTGTACAATTTACAGCCTCTGAAAACTAGCTGGAGGGTCACTTATGACTCAACAGCAATAAATTGAGTTTAGTAAGATATTTTTCTCAAAATTAGGACGTCTGTGACACAGTGGTTAAAATCTGGTTGCTAGGCAAAGGTTTAGTGGTTCAAACCTTCAAGCTGCTTCATAGGAGAAAAAATGCAGCAGTCTATTCTGTAAAGACTACAACCTTGGAAACCTTATGAAGTTGTTTCACTGTTCTTCAGGGTTGCTACAAGTATTAACTAAACAGCAATGTGTTAGGTCTTGGTTTCATCAAAATGAAATTATTTATTCTCATCTTTAGGTGTAGATTTGTCTCTTAATTCTTGTTATAGAAGTAAAGATATAAGGCACACCTGTGATCCTCAGTTTCCCTCCTTGTGCCATTCTGATCCTAAGAAGAACTACTTTCTCGCAACACTAGAACATTCCTGTTACCACCTTGCCAAACAAAACGAGTGCTTAAAAAAATTCCTTCCTTCTTTTATTCCACCTATAGGGGAACAAACAATGAGTAATTCCAAAGCTTCCCCAGTTCTACCCAAACTGAAAGTTCTAATATACCAACTATTTTCAAATCAGCAGCCAGGGACCCCTGAAGGCCAGCCAAGAGCAGAAAGAGCATCACTCACCAGAACTGGGATCATGGTAGCAGAGCAGGGTGAAACACTTCTTCTTGAGCTGCTCCTCCACTTCGAGCTGGAGTCGAGCTCTCATCCACATAAAGTCCTCCAGCCACAAAAGTGAAAAGAGACGCAAATAAAATCCTTAAAACCAGCAAGATCCAGCCAACAGATAGATGATAATAATCTCAATTTTAACAATGACAACAACAAAACATACAAAGCAAAATCTAAGTTTTAGATCCTCAAACTAGCAAAGATGAAAACTCTTGTCAAGATCCAATATTGATGAAAACATGGAGAATCAGGATCATTTTTCTGGAGACCTATCTGGCATTTATATCAAATTACATATGTATATCCTGACTCAGCGATCCTACTACTAAATACCAACACTAGAAAAGCTGTCATATAAAAGCAAAGCTACATATCAACTAGCAGGTTCTTATCAGTAAACATCTGAAAATAACATTAAAGTCTATCAATAAGGTTAAAAAAATTATGCTACATTCATACAACGGAATCTTAGTTGTGATTTATACTGATGATAAAAGAACACCGGCACTATGTGCCTGTACACTGTGCCATGAGTACATTAAGAGGTATTATCTTATTTACATTTATTTATTAACATGAAAAATGCCAAAAATGTTAACATGAAAACAGATTATATGCTCTATACAAGCATGGGAAGTATACTACAATTATGTGAAGCTGTACATGATTCTACCTCTACAGGGCACTCTAGTGACCTAGCGGGTAAGGGAGTTACACTGCGAACCCAAGGGTGGTGGTTCATATCTGTCAGCCACTTCTCAGGAAGGAGATACACAATTTCCTCCTCTGTGATTTACAGCTTCTGAAAACCCATTGACAGTTAGATGGTTCAGCCTCAACAGGAATGAATTTTTTTTTCTACATGTAAGATTTGAGAATTCACTTTCTTTTGTATAATATTTTTCTTACTCAAGTTTTGATCACAATGAATGTGTATCATTTTTACAGAAAACAGTTTAAAAAATCCTTTTTTTCTTTTTAACCTTTTTGTTGTTGTTGTGTACTGTCGAACTGGATCCGACTGGCACAGGAGGAGATTACCCCTCCTCCAGTGAAGCATCTTGTGGATTATTCTAACCTCATGCCTTTGGGATTGCAGTGCAGCTTCTTGCCACTAGGCCACCAAAATTCCCTTCAACAAATCTTTTTTTTTTAGATAGTAAGCCATTTTATTTCTTTGGCCCTCGTCTGTTTGCCCCAACCTCTGAAGGCGGCATGAGCTCCAGCAGGTCTGCTTTCTCCAGTCCAAGTAATGAAGGCATCTCCTTTTCCTGGTTGGGACCTATGAGCCGTGTCAGTTCAGTCACTAGCAGCCGCTGCTCAAGGGTCTCATGAAACTGAAAGAGAGGATAAAAACTAAAAAGGTATTATAAATATCCTCCCACTCCACCTCCTCCATCCTCACATCCAGTCCTTTATACATTTTTTAAGTCATCAAACATGTCATTCCTTTCAGATAACTCCTAAGTTGTGAATACCTCTTCTTTTTTAATTTTTCTTTACAACACACCTACTTTTCTCATAATTACAGTTCTTTTCATTTTTTTTATTCACTTATTGCTGAAAGGTCCTGTTTCCCATGGATCAGATAATCAGACAAAGCTACAACTAGCCCAGTCAAATCTGAAGCTGGTAACAAACAATCCCTAACTTCAACTCTTCTGTCTTACCTTCTTGTCTTCGGAGGTTATATTTGTGTCTTGTGCCTTCACATAGTAGTCCACAAGTAGCTCTTGGATGACCCTTTGCAGAATCTCTGACCTCAACCATGATGTCTTATGCAGCCGAATATCTTTCCATGCCTAGGAAACAAAAAATTGAAGTATCTCTCTCTAGGGAGGATTCTCCCTTCCTTCCATCATCTCCTTACCTGAGCCTGCTCCTTTGCCAAGGCATGGCTTAAACCACTTTCATCCATATGCTGTGAAAGACTCAGTAGTAGCTTGCCAAAGTATGGGTTCTGTAACAGGTCCTCTTCACTCAAGTTACAAGGAGGCAGCTGTTTGCTGCATACTTAAGGAGAGAGAAAAAAGCAAAAGGGACAGGCTTTCATTTAACATAACTGTGCATACCTCAATTTATACTCACTTCGCAAAAAAACCCCAAGTTTTTGGGAGAGATAATTTCTTAAACTAATGATATTTATGTTTAAAGTATCTATAAACAAACTAGAGACAATACTCAATGTAACCAGCATCTATTTAATATTGTTGCTGTTATTAGCTATTATTAAGTCAGCTCTAACTTAAGGTGACTCCACATACAAAAGAACAAAATTTTGTCTGGTCTTGCAAACTTTGCCTGGTCCATCTTCACAATCACTCGAATGTTTTAGTCCTAATCTCCAACTGACACTGAATAACTATCCAATCACTCAAACTCTCTCTAAGCTTTAAAACAGATTTTGTTGTGTGTAATTTGAGTGCCTACCAACTAATTTTTCAGCACCATATCAGACAGTAATCTGTTATGATTCATAGGATTTTCATTAGCTCAGTAGACTATCAGGACTTTCTCTCTTGTCTACTTCAATCTGAAAACACCACTTAAACCTGCCTATCATAGATGATCCTGCTGGGATCTCAAATAGTATCACAGCAACACATGTTACTACAGTACAATAAACTGACAGGTGGGAGGTGGATATGTAATATACAAGGACTGACATCATTGGGTCTTTGTTATGTGCCATTGAGTAGATTCTATTTTTTTTCCCCATTGTTGTATACTGTCAAATTGGATCTGACTGGAACAGGAGATTACCCCTCTTTCTCCAGGGGAAATTCTGGTGGATTCGAACCATATGCCTTTGGGACTGCAGCATAGCTTCTTGCCATTAGGCCGCCAGAGCTCCCTGAGTAGATTTTAATAGCAACTCTTCTATGACTGAACAGGACTACACAGTAGTTTCCAGCTGGTAATCTTCAGAGAAGTAGATTTCCAGATTATTTTCTTCTAAGGAGTAGCTGGTAAATTTGAATCACTGACCTTTTATTTAGCAACAAGGTGTTTAACCACTGTGCCACAAGAGTGTCTTTTAATAAAATTAAAATCTTAGAAAATAGAAATGTAGCTAGACAGTATTAAAAAGAATTGAGAGTAAGAGACCATTTAGGAGGGACCACTACAATATCTCAAAGGGCTCATTTACACAGACTAACAATTTCATGAGGAAGAAAAACAAAACATGTTAAGTTTCAATTTTGGATGTGTTCTCTAGTCACATAGTAAAACTTTCAGAAGTTATTGTTACAAGCAAGTAAAAAAACTTATGTTTACCAAACCTTCACTATTAAAATAAAGCTGCAGCATAACCCATGTGGATTCACTAGAATGGCAGTAAATGAAAGAGAAAAGGATGAAATACATTCAAATCCGGTTATTTTTTTATATCAAAGCACTTCCTTTTCATCTCCTTTCCCATATGCTCCATCTGTTTCACTCCTACTTACCAATTATTCAGATTTCTATTCTTTGCACCATCATATCCAAAAATTTTTTGGAGAATAACAAATACTTTTTTTAGTGATCTTTTTATTACATTAATACAGTCAGTGTGAGTTAGCCATGAAAATGCTAAAACAACAACAAAATATAAATACTTAATACTTAGTTAAGTATTTATTATCCTGGTACCTGAAACAAACACAAATAGAAGAAATACCTCCTTTTTTTGCAGTCTGCTCCTCTCAAGATTAAGAGCCTTGGAAATGTGGTGGATTACCACTAGAAATTGGAAGTGACTCAAAAGCAGCAATGGGTTGGGTGTGGGTTTTAAGGTTATTGAAAAGGAGAAATGTTGGTTCCGAGGCAAAACTCACTTTTCATGTAGAGCACCTCAGTTCAACCCTGGGTCAATGTACCTTCTGCATAGCAACCATGTGTCTGTCATGGGAATCAATGCTAAACAGATTTCAGAGGAACTCCAGACTAAGATGGACTAGGAAGAAAGGCCTAGTGATAATCAGCCAATGAAAACTATATGGATCACAATGGCACAATCTGCAACCAAACCTGAGGATGGACAGTGAAGAATACAGCAGTATTTTGTTCCCTTGTACATGAGGTCACAAAGTGATGGGAGCAGACTTGATAGTAGGTATCCAAGTACTGAAGGGTTCAAAATGGAAATATTCAAAATATAGAAGATTAAAGTTCTTAAAGGTAAAAAATAAAGAATTCAAAATGCACTAGGACTTAAGACATGGAAAGATCTAAGAGAAAAAAATAATTTACAATCATAGCAGAAATAAAAAGGAAATTGTTAAGGAATTTGCTGGCTGACTTGTCGTGTTTGCTAAAGCAGTATGGGAGAATCTTTTTAGTGCATTATACAAGGACTCCTGGTGGCACAGTGAGTTAGGCATCATGCTTCTAACCAAAATGTCAGTTGTTTGAATCCCCTGGCCACTCTGCAGAACTATCAAGTGGTCTGCTTTCATAAAGATTTACAGCTCTGGAAACACTGTGGCAGTTCTACTGTTTTATAGTGTGGCTGGGAGTTGCAATCAATTTGATGGCAATGGATTTGGGTTGGGTACAAGCTGACACTGAGTTGGGTCAAGGTTTTCCAAAATGAAAGTGTCCAGGAATGTTTAGGTATATTAACTAATACTTCTATGAAACATACAGTTGAACATTCTAAGTTCTTTTTGTTAAAGAAAGCAAGAACTTAGATCCAGCTTCTCTAAATAAGCCTCTTACAACTGCTCTCCTTACCTTGAAGTATTTTCATCTCTTCTCCAGGTAAGCAGAAATCACCAGAAGCCATCTGATTTTCTTGAGATTTTTTTAACTGTGGAACCAAGTGAAAGAAAGCAAAGAATGAATCAACTGGCTAGATACTCTGGAAAAAACTACCAAAGGTTCAAATTTGTTATTCACCAGCTGGGGAGGAATCTCAGGGTACCTCTTACAGAGAAGAGTTATCTCACACATCCTGGGTCCCAAGCAGGTTTTATGGATAGACTCACAGGCAGCAAAACACTTTGTATCCTAAGTACATAAATGCTTCCACTACAAGTGTTCCAAAATGAAGCCTTCATAGGAGGGCAAATTCTTTCACTGGAGTCTAAATTAGAGGCTCTTCACTTCCCCATCACACCTAAGTTAAAATTGAGCTGTTGCTTTCTAGTTATACGGGAACTGCTATTTTCCCCCTATAGTCAAATAACTCAGCTAAGCCTGAAATTCCACAAATCTTCAAAGCTTCTTCAATGAGTCCTTTCATCTGAGATCTGTTGGTAGTTTTTGATCATTAACTCTGTAATTGTCCTCTAAGAGTGAAAAATCATTCCATATTTTAAAAACAACTCGTTTTCACATAAAAGCATCAGTCAAGAGTATCTAGAAGAAAAAGTATGACAAGATTGGCAGTAAGGTTAGTGTGCCCACAGTAAAAGCAAAGGTGTAGTTAATGCTGAAGAGGCTGTCTCTTTTGATAGATTATGGAGTACACTGAAAAGACTGACAACACAAGGGGTAGCAGTAAACATAGGCAGTTTAGATTTAGGAAACAAAAAATTTCCCTTAAATGTTGTTTTCTATCTCTCCATCAAACTCCAAAGGGCATCTGAGCCTCTCAAAGAACAGACACTGAAGGTTATTATGATTTAACACTTCATGTTCACAGAACATTTGGTTTACTCCCTCGTTTTATGAGTAACATCAAAGTAACTACTCATTTGTTCTGTAACATGGTCTGGAGGGGGATGTAGTTGAGAAGTCAGAATGCTAGGCCTTAATTTGCAGTTTGGCCATTGCTTCTGCAAGAATTTAAGGAAAACGCTTTTCTGTGCCAAACTTTTTCCTACCTGCAAAACTGAGATAACAATTCCTGCCTTGAATGGGCCATTAAGAATTAATAACATAATCGACATGCCAACCAAAGCCACTTAGTTAAGCACATTTTAACAGTTCTGTTTATCACTGATCTAAACCCGCAAAAAAAGTTTTGCAGACGAATTCTACACACGAAGGTCCCGACTCAAACTCCCCCCCCCCCAGTATCAGCTGTTCTTCCTTTTTTAGAACTGCTCACTTCTGTTTTTTCAATGGGGATTCTCCCCCAACTCTTAAAACGTTCCAGGGCGGGCACGGTGGCGGCAATCAAGCTCGATTCTCCACCCTCTGCACTCAAACGTGTTAAAACGCTCCTACAGGGACCCAAGCATTTATATGTTCTGACTCAAGCGTCTTTTAAATTCTTAGAGCTGTCTTTACACGCAACAATGAACGTTAAATTGATTTTACAGGTACTTTCACAAGATGTGACCCTTACAGGGCTCGAGATGAATCAAAATGTGGAGAGGGCTGTGCGGCGCCCACTTCCCTTCCGTCTGGGTCACCAAAAATTCCCAAGGGCGAGGGCTGCTCCCGCCCCCGAGATCCAGGGCGTACGGGATGGACCCTCCCAGCGCTCCGCCTCCCCGCAGCACCGCCCGCGACCTTCGGAAGCTAACCTGCGCCCCAGGCGGCGGTCGAGGCCTCCGAGGCTGGCGGATGGGACAGGGCCGGCCGGCCGTGCCGTCTACACCCCGGACCCCACCCGCGCCAGGGTCCCGGAAACTCGCACTCAGGCCCCGCGCAAGGCGCAGGGGCGGCAGAAGGGGGAGCGCGCGAGTGTCCCGGGAAGGAAAGGGCTCGAACGAGGGCGGAAGCAGGCGCATCGGCGGGCGGAGGGGGCGGAGCCTCCCGTGAGCGGGAACGGTAAGCCCCGCCCCTCGGGCGCGCTCCCACGCTCTCCAACGGCCGGTCTTGGGCTCCACCCTTGCAAGCATACCACCTCTACTTGTTAAAAGCAACTTAAGAGAATGGTAGTCAAGTTGTTAACATTTATGAGGGTCTGTTTGGCCTCTTTCACTTCTTACAGTGTCTTAGGAGGAAGTGGCTCTCATAGTTTTGTTAGGTGCCGTTGAATCGCACACAAATCATAGCTACTCCATGCATAGCTCTGAAACCAGTCCTATTCTGAGCCAATCTCACTGTCTCTGACACACTTACCTTCTAATGAAGGTAACCCCAGGTATTGTGTCAGTCCATCTCATCCAGCGGTCTTCCTCTCCTGCGCTGTCCCTCTACCCTTCCAAGCATAAAGTCCTTCTCCAAGGAATGATTCCTTCTGGCAATATGCCCAAAGTATGTCAGATTGAGCTTCAAAATCCTAGCCTCAAAGGAGAAACCTGGTTTCACTTTCTCTAAGAAAGTGTTTGTTCTCTTGGCAAGTCAGACTTTTCTCCAATATCACAACTCAAAGGCACCAATTCTTCTGTTGTTCTTAGTCATGTACTGCCTCTGATGCATAGCAAGTAATTGCAAAGACCATGGCCTGGACGAGGTGCACCTTAATCTTTAGACTGACATTGTTACTCTTCAGCAATCTGGAGAGGTCCCTGACAATAGATTTTCCCAATGCAATTCGTCTCTTGATTTCCTGTCTGCTAGTGCTGAGTGTTGATTGTGGAACCAAGCAAGCTGTAATTGTTAACAACCTCAATTTCTTCTCCATTTATCATGGTGCTGTCAATTGGCCCAGTGGTGACAATTTTTGTCTTCTTGATGTTGAGCTTCAATCCAGAATGAAGACTACAGCCTTGACCTTCTGCAGCAAGTGCTTCAGATCCTCCTCAGTTTCACCAAGCAAGGCTGTGTCATCTCCATAACGCAGGTTGTTGATGAGTCTTCCTCAAATCCTGATGCCACATTCCTTCTCAAAAGACCAGCCTCCCAAATGATCTGTTTTGCATATAGATTGAATAGGTATGGAGACAAGACACATCCCAGATGCACTCCTTTTCTAATTCTGAACCATGGAGTGTTTCCCTGCTCTATTCTGACTACTGTCTCCTGATCCAAGTATAGGTGTCACACGCATGAGCACAATCAGGTGTTGTGTTCCACACACTCAAATGCCTATATAGTCAATGAAACACATTCCTGTGGTGCTGTCTGCTTTCAGCCAATACCTAGTTTATAGAGGGGAAAACTAACACACAAAGAAGCGATTTGACTTGTTCAAGGTAGCAGTTGGTGAATGACAGAGTTTAATGAAGCAACACAGCCTGGTGGCATCTTTCCACCTCTTTGAGAGGCTGTGGGGTGCCAGTTTTGTCTCTGTCCCTGCCCAGTGACCTTCTGAGCCAGTTTGGCTCTTAAGTGTTGCCCATCCATAATATTTTCTTCTTTTTCAAGCAGACTGGAATCTTGTCAAAGATGGATAATTAAAAGTAAACTATCCACCTCTTTGAGAGGCTGTGGGGTGCCAGTTTTGTCTCTGTCCCTGCCCCAGTGACCTTCTGAGCCAGTTTGGCTCTTAAGTGTTGCCCATCCATAATATTTTCTTCTTTTTCAAGCAGACTGGAATCTTGTCAAAGATGGATAATTAAAAGTAAACTATTTGATGCAAAATAAACTGTACCAAGTTGATCAAATTATATGCCTCTGATAAGCAGTAGTTGGATAGTCTGGGGTGATGAAGAAGGAATCTTGGAGAGAGATATCTTGGGAAGTATAGAGTTTCTCTGTTAGAGAATTCTGCTACCAATGGCTAGAAGAATGGTTTGATCCAGTACAGATATTTTATATTTTGTCTTCAACATCTGCCACCTTTCATGTTTAATATTAAAGTGCTGTCATTTTCAGAGGCTTTTAAAAATAATTTCTGCTTCCTCAGCTCTGTAGTGCAGTATCATTAAGTATTAGGCATAATGTTCCTAACAAACGACACTTGGAATAAAGAACAAGCATGCTTTAGTGACTCAGCTGATCAGAAATCTATGAAATTCTTCATCTCTCAGATTTGTCAAGTTTCCTAATATGATACTACAAAGCTTTAGCTGGTAGCTCGTAAGTATTTGGGGAATGGAAAGGTGAAAGGTCCAGATGCCTGTCTTCAGGTAGAAAGTTAAAAGGGATAGCAGTGGGAAGCCTTAAAATTGGAAGCCTTCATTTGCAATTACCTTTCCCAGCTGTCTCTAAAGAACTGTGTAACCTTGGACAGATCATGAACTACTGGGAGCTTCAGGTTTTTCATCTGCCAAATGGTGGAAGCAACATAGTCAACATTTCTAGCTTCTCCAGTCTTATAGTGTTGAGGTAATGATAAAATGATATAATGGCTGAGAAAGTGCTTTGGAAGTGAAGTGTTTTACATTGACATCTATTAAGCACTTATTAAGTGCCTTGGGGACACGTAAAGATAAATATGGCATGTTGCAAGGAGGGATCAGTCCTTGGAGAGGGTAGGTACAACAGAGATGATAAGGTTGGCTGAGGATAGAGCAGGCTTTAGGTCTGTTGTACATAGGGGTTGCTATGAGTTGCAAGCAACTCGACAGCACATAACAATAACAGTCTCTGTCCTGAAGAAAGAATGTTTTAATTGAGAAGTTAATATATTGTTGTTGTTATATGGCGTCGAATTACCTGCAACTCATAGCGACCCTATGTGCAATAGCTCTGAAGTTGGCCCTATCCTGAGCCAGTCTCACTGACTCTTATACACCTACCCCCACTGCCCTAAGTTACTGTGTCAATCCATCTCATCTGGGGTCTTCCTCTCCTGCGCTGTCTCTCCACCCTTCCAAGCATGATGTCCTTCTCCAAGAATCGGTCCTTCCTGGACACATACCCAAACTATGTGAGACAGAACTTCAAAATCCTAGCCTTCAAGGAGAAACTTGGTTTCACCTTCTCCAAGACAGACCTATTTGTTTTCTTGGTGATCCATGGCAGGTTCAAGACTCTTCTCCAGCACCACAACTCAAAGGCATCAATTCTTCTTCTTGTCATCCTTAGTCATTGATCAGGCGCACCTTAGTCTCTAGACCAACATCGTTGCTACTCAGTACAGCTATTCTCCAAATTTCTTAGCACAACCTGGTGAGCACATTCAGGGCAGCATCAGTTTGTTGACATGTATCAGTTGGTATTCCTGGGGCCTTATTTTTTTGCCAAGTCCTTCAGAGCAGCCTGAACTTCCTCCTTCATTGCTATTACCTCTTTTTTTTCTCTCTCTATTACTTCTTGATCACATGCTGCTGCTTGAAATTTCTGTGTCAGCCAATTATTTTTGGTACAGTGACTCTGTATATTCCTTCCATCTTCTTCCCTCCCTCCACTTTCCATCTTCTTTTAATGTTTCCTGGATCATTCAGTATTCTGTCCATAGCATCCTTAAGTATTGCCACTCAAGGCTTGAATTTGTTTAGCTCTCTCAGCTTAAGAAATCATGATTGAGTTTGTCCTTTTTGATTTTCCAAAATCAGCTCTTTGCACATTTCATTATAATACTTTGTCTTGTCCTCCCGAGCTGCCCTTTGAAATCTTTTATTCAGCTCCTTAACTTCTTGATGTCTTCCCTTTGCTTTGTCTTCTTTGCACTCTAGTGCAATATTCAGAGTCTCTTCTGACATTCATTTTGGTCTTTTCTTCCTCTGTCTTCATACATGAAATAATATAATATGTAGCAGAAAACAGATGACAAAACAGCCATTTAGACTGTAAATATTAGAATAATTTATAAAACAAAGAATTCTTTCTGCAGTTGTCCACAGCAAAATTTTATTTTGGTTTTGGATAGGTAGATTTTAAAAAGTAAATCCTTTGTTAGCTGGCTTGAAAAAAGAGAGAAAATTTAGATTATTTAGAATGGTGGGAAGAGTCCAACAAATGGAAACAGAGACACTAAACTGCATTCTGGATCTCTGGACCAGCAGAAGTGAAGGATTTTGTATGCCAGTGCTCCCTGCATAAGACTAGACAGATGAGCTATCTTGTCAGCTTAAAATGCAACAAAGTACTCTAAAAAAGATCTTTACCTTTTTTATATTTGATGTCCTATAACACCAGAATTTTAAGAGAACCACTGGATTAATTTTTTTTCTTGCCCCCACCCACATCCCCTTTCTCTTTCTCTTTTCTTCTTTTTTCAAAACAAAAACCCCACTAATCAAAAACAACCAACCGTCATTAAGATATAACTGGCATGAAGTATTTAAAAGATATGATTTGACAAGTTTTGACGTATGTAAATATCCATGACAGTCTTAGAGACTAAGTAATGTCAGTCTAGAGACTAATGGGTGCCTGATCCAGGCCATGCTCTTCGCAATTACTTGCTATGCATCAAAGAGCTGGACAATGACCAAGATGACAGAAGAAGAATTGATGCCTTTGGGTTGTGGTGCTGGAAAAGAGTATTGAATATGGACTGCTAAGAGAACAAACAAGAGTCTGTCCTGGAAAGGGTGAAACCAGGCTGTCCTTGAAGGTAAGGATTTTGTGGCTTCATCTGACATACTTTAAACATGTTAAAAGGAAGGACCAGTCCTTGGAGAGGAACATGCTGCTTCAAAGGGTGGAGGAACAGTGCAAGAGAGGAAGATCCTAGATGAGATGGGATTGACTCACGACTGGGGTAAAAAGGGTAGGTGTGTTGGAGACAATTAAGTTGGCTCAAGATAGAGCAGAGTTCAGATCTGTTGTATATAGGGGTCACTATGATTCGCAAGTGACTTAACCGCACATAACAACGACAATGAAACTATCACCATGAAGAGAGAACATATGCATCACACTAAGAAGATTCCTCATACCCCTTAGTAATTCTCCTTTCTGGCCCCTTACAGTTGTTGGTAAGTGCCCTCAAGTCTACTACAACTCATAGCGACTCTGTGAACAATGTATCTGAACCATCATCACCATATTCAAGCCCATTGCTACATTCATTGTGTTGATCCACCTTGTTGGAGTCTTGCTGTTTCGATGCTCTTCCACCTTTCCAAGCATGAAGTGTTTTTTTCGAGGACTGGCTCCTTCTAACAACATTCACTAAGTTTGTGAGACAAAGTTTAATCATTTTTGCCTTTAAGGAGCATCCTGGCTGCACTTCTCTGAAACATATTTGTTCTTTTGACAGTCCATGGAATATTCAGTACTCTTCTCCAACACTACAACTCAAAGACATCATTTCCTCTTTTGTCCTTATTCATCTCAAGATATTATATATGGAGTAAAATACAGATAGGCCTTTTTGTGTATGGCTTCTTTCACTCAGCACAATCATTCTGAGATTCCTCCATGCTGTTGCTGTATCAATACTTTTCCTCCCAGTTCACTTTTTACTTCTGAGAAGTAAGGTATCATAAGAAAAGTGTGTGTCAGGGTTGTATCTTCTCTCCATACCTATTCAGTCATTATGCTGAGCAAATTATTCAAGAAGCTGGATGCTATGAAGAATGTGGCGTCGAGATCAGAGGAAGATTCATTAATATCCTATGTTATGTAGATGATATAACCTTGATTGCTGAAAGTGAAGAGGACTTGAAGTGTTTACTCAGAAGATCAAGGAATATAGCCTTCAAAAAACATCTCAAAGTCAAGAAAACAAAAATTCTCACCACTGGACATATAGGCAACATCATGATAGCTGGAAAAAGATTGGAACTATCAATGACTTTATCTTACTTCGACCCACAATCAACATGCTTGGTACCAGCAGTCAGGAGATGTATTTTACTGGGAAAGTCCACAGTCAGGTACTCTTCAACTTATTGAGGAGCATTGCTGTTTGTTTGAGGACTAAGATGCACCTGATTCCACTTCACTGAAGAAGACATTCAGATGGCTAACAAGCACATGAAGAAATGTTCAAAATCCCTAGCTCTAAGAGAGATGAAATTAAAACAACTATGAGATATCATCTCACCCCAGTCAGAATAGCAAAATTTAACAGAACAGCAAGCAACAAATGCTGGTGAAGTTGTGGAGAACTGGAACCCTTATTCACTGTTGGTGGGAGTGTAAAATGGTGTAACCACTGTGGAAGGCAGTATGGCGCTTTCTCAAAAAGTTGCAAATAGAGATACCGTTTGACCTAGCAATTCTACTACAGGGAATATACCCCAAAGAGACCATAACTGACATCCAAGCAGATATATGCACACCCATGTTTATTGAGGCTTTGTTTACAATAGCAAGGAGTTGGGAACAACCTAAGTGCCCATTAACAAATGAATGAATAGAGAAGCTGTGGTATATTCACACAATGTAACTCTACACTGCATTGAAAAACAAGGAACACATGCAACATTATTCAAAATGGGTGGCCCTGAAGGACACTATGCTGAGTGAAATATCTCAACCACAAAAGGACAAATACTGCATGGTGCCACTGTCAGGACTGACATCAGGGTTGGGGGGAGACTGAGAAAGATGGGTTTAATAATATATACTGTATTGAAATAGATGAGGGAGAAAACTGTTTAAAAGGGATATGTGCTTAGGTATTTTTGTCATGACAGGAGTCTATAGCGAAGACTGCATAGTAGAGTGGACCTGGGGGGAGGGTTTGTAAAACAATGAAAGAATTTTTCTTTTACTTTTCCAAGAGGGTAGTGTACTAGGGGGGAGGGTTGGGAGGGGAGAAAAGTGCAACAATGAATGAATGGGGGGGAAAAAGATGCACCTGATTCAACCCATGTTCTTTTCATCACTTGCTATACTGCTGAGTGAGTGCTAAACAATGAATGAGAATTTTTGTCTTTGAGCTGTGGTATTGGAGAACAGTACTAACTATCCCATGGACTGCCAAAAGAACAGATATGTCATGGAAAAGATGCATACAGAGTGCTCTTTGGAGGCAAAGATGATAAAGCTTTTTTCCACATACTTAGGGCATGTTGCTAGGAGAGGTTATTCCTTGGAGAGGGACATCATGCTTGGGATGGTGGAGAGTCGGTGAAAGAGAGGCAGACGCTCAATAGGATGGATTGACACTGTGTGGTTGTTGTTGTTGTTATGTGCTGTTGAGTCGTTTGCAACTCATAGCGACCCTATGTACAACAGCCCTAACCTCTGCTCTGTCCTGTGCCAATCGCATGTCTCTGACACTCCCATCCCGATTACCCCAATCACTGGATCAATCCACCTCATAGAGGGTCTTCTCCTCCTGCGCTGTCCCTCCACCCTACCAAGCATGATGTCCTTCTCCAAGGACCAGTGTCTCCTTACAACATGACCAAAGTATGTCAGACAAAGCCTCAGAATTCTTGCCTTCAATGAGCCACCCGGTTTAACCCTTTCCAGGATGAATCTGTTTGTTTTCCTAGCAGTCCATGCTACTCTCAATACTCTTCTCTAGCACCACAGCTCAAAGGCATCAATTCTTCTATCCATCTTGGTCATTGTCCAACTCTCTGATGCATAACAAGTGATTAAAAAGACCATGGCCTGTATCAGACACAGCTTAGTCTCCAGAGAGACACCATTGCTCTTCAGTACTTTGGAAAGGTCCCTAACAGCAGACTTTCCCATGGCAATGTACCTGTTAATTTCCTGGCTACTGGTGCCAAGACTGTTGACTGTGGAGCCAAGCAAACTAAAGCTGTGAACAATCTCAATCTCTTCACCATCCATCCTGATGCTGCCAATTGGCCCAACAGTGAGAATCTTTGTCTTCTTGACATTGAGCCTCAATCCATATTGGAGGCTGCAGTCCTTGACCCTCTGCAGCAAGCACTTCAGGTCCTCCTCGGTTTCAGCAAGCAGGGTTGTGTCATCCGCATCATGCAAATTGTTGATAGATCTTCCACCAATCCTGACCCCACATTTCTCCTCATAGAGCCCAGCTTCCCGGATAATCTGTTCTGCATACAGGCTGAAAAGGTATGAAGATAGCACACATCCCTGGCGTACACCCTTCCCAATTTTGAACCATGCAGTGTTTCCTAGCTCTGTTCTGATGACTGCTTCCTGGTTCAAGTATAGGTTTCTCATTAGCACAATCAAGTGTTCTGGGATTCCCATTCTTCTGAGAGTCAGCCACAGTTTGTTTTGATCCACACAGTCAAACGCCTTTGCATAGTCAATGAAACACAGATATACATTCCTCTGGTATTTCGTGCTTTCAGCTAAGATCCATTTAACATTAACTACAATGTCCCTAGTACCACAACCCCTTCTAAATCCAGCTTGGACTTTTGACACTTTAGCAATGGATTAACTGCAGCAATAGGCTCAAGTATGTCAGAGATTGTGAGAATGGCACAAAATAGGACAGGGTACAGACTTGTTGTTCATACTATCACTATGGGTCTTATTTGACTCAATGACACCTAAAAACAAGAAGGTATAATTTGTGATACCTTAATTATTATCCATCTCATCCAGGGTCTTCCTTTCCTGAACTGTCTCTTCACACTTCCACACATAATGTCCTTCTCTAAGAACGGATCCCTTTTGCCAAAGTGACAAAAGTATGTCAGATGGAGCTTCAAAAATCCTTGCCTTCAAGGAGAAATCTGGTTTCAGTCTCTCCCAAGACAGAGCTGTTTGTTCTCTTAGCAGACCATAATTATGTTCAATACTCTTCTCCAGCATAACAATTCAAAGTCTTCAATTCTTCTGTCATCCTTAGTTATATTGTTTAGCTTTCTGGAGTCTCATAGGTAATTGTGAAGACCATGGCCTGGATCAGGAACATCTTAGTCCCTAGACTGACATCATTACTCTTTAGTACTTTGGAGAGGTCCTTGACAGCATAGTCCCCCAGTGCAATTCGTCTTTTGATTCTTGACTGCTGATGCCAAAACTGTTGATTAAGGAGCCAAGCAAGTAGAAATTGTTAACAACTTCAATCTCTTGTCCATCTACCATGGTACTGCCAGTTGGGCCAGTGGTGAGACTCTGTCTTCTTGATGTTGTGATTCAATCCAGATTGAAAATTACAGTCCTTGACCCTCTGCAGCAAGCACTTCATGTCCTCCTCAGTTTCAGCAAACAAGGTTGTGTCATCTATACAGCACAGGATGTTGATGAGTTTTCTTCCAATCCTGACGCTACACTGCATTGAAAATCAAGGAACCCATGCAATATTATTCAAAATGGGTGACCCTGGAGGACATTATGCTGAGTGAAGTATCTCAGTCACAAAAGGACAAATACTGCATAGTGGCACTGTTGTAAAATGGGACTGACATTGGGATTGGGGGAAGACTGAAAAAGATGGGATAAATAATTTATATTGTATTGAAACAGTTGAGGGAGAAAACTGTTTAAAAGGGGTATATGATTAGGTATTATTATCACAACAGGAGTCCAGAATGAAGGCTGCATAGTGGAGTGGACCTGGGGGGAGGGATTGTATGACAATGAAAGAATTTTTATTTTACTTTTCAAAGAGAAGAGTGAACTGGGGGGAGGGGTGGGCAGGGAGAAAAGTGCAACAATGTATTAGTGGAAATCCAAAATCTCTGTAAATTTTCATTAATAATAATAATAATAATAATAATAAAACTTGTTATTGTTATGAACCCTTGAGTTGGAACCCTCTCATAGCTGACACTCCAGCAGGTTTACAGAGGCAGTAAATTGGAGGGCAGGAGCTTTCCATCTTAAAGTGGCCATGTATTTTTGGGTGTATGTGAGTAAATTGTATATATAGAATTAGCCAGCTCAGCTGGACTTAATTTAGATGATCCCAATGTTGTTGGCAACCTCCAAAGCATCATAGTCAGGAGCAAGTTGAACTTAGTCCTTCTTCTATTAGGCCTAATAAAGGTGCCGACCTTAGCCACATCAATGTCATAGAGCTTTACAGCTTGTTTGATTTGGTGCTTGTTGGCCTTGACATCCACAATGAACACAAGTGTGTTATCTTCTATCTTCTTCATGGTTGACTCTGTGGTGAGGGGAAACGTGATGATTGCATAGTGGTCAAGCTTGTTTCTCCTGGGGGCGCCCTTCCGGGGTATTTGGGCTGCCTTCAGAGTCTCAGTATCTTAGGCTGCCAGAAGGTACATGATGAGTGTATCTTTTTTTCTTTTTGTGGCTGTGGATGCCCTTCAGGACTGCCTTCTTGGCCTTTAATGCTTTTGCTTTGGCTGCAGTTTTGGGAGTGGCAAGGGGTTCCTTTTTTTTGTTTTTGGTTCCACCTTAATGAAAAGATCATGTATATGCTTTGAGTTTGATGATGAATATAAATGAGAGTCTGAGAAACAGTCTATTTGGCCTTTCAGACGTGGACATTCCTTTGCTGCATTGTTTAGTTATGGAGAAGATTTGCCAAGAACATTGCAGGGATGCTGCCTCCCACACTCGAGCTTTAAAGAAAGCAATTACAAGTGGGTATTTACTATTTCACTTATATTAATGGACACCTTTGAGTAAAATATGTTCTCATTCCCAGAATTTGGTATAAATCATCAGTTTCAAAACAAAGGTATTAAAAATATTCATTGAAAGTTGGTGCCAAACTTAAGCAGCTCTTTTTAAAAATTTAAAATAAGTTACACTCTACCAAAGAATTTGAGGGTGAGTAGTAGAAATATATTATGATGTTATGGCTCTAGAATCTAGTTTCAGAAAGAAAAAATTTTACTGGCAATTCGGAGATATTTAGAATTCTTTTCATAGATGTTCACTGGAAAATGAAGATATTCAGAGTCACAACTATTGATGATTAAGTTAAACTATTTCCTGCCCATTTTAAGTACATGATTTTAAAAAGAAAACAAGTAGGTAAAAAAAATATGTAATCAACCTTTGACACTAAATGGAAATTGCAGAACAAATGTTCATTATGTGCCATTTTTTGTGATTGCCTAACACTTTAAAGGGGATTTCAAACTTAGCCCCTTGTAGTTTCAAGGGTTGCCTACTGTTCACAGAAACTTTTGTTCTACAAACTGGAATAAGTCAGGGAAAGATAGTCTTTTCAATAAATGGTGCTGCAACAACTGAACATCCACATGCAAACTAGACGCAGCTTGATTTCACTGGAAATTCTAGATCTCAAAGAAGGACTGAAAAATTTGGCTCAAAAATGCAACAGATTGAAACAACCTTTACTGAAGGAGTATTATGAGACAGTAAAGGAAATTGATTCAGAAAACTAGTATCGTTTTGGAAAATCAGCTGTGAAGCACACCATGTGCTTATAGGAATGACTGGATTTGTTGCTGTAACATAGAAACACGTGCCAGCATTCCCTGGATTTTACACTGATGGTGAGCCTATCTTATATTGTGTTACAAAGGATATTTTCTCCTTTGATAATTGTATCAGACCAGTGTGAGAAATAGACAAAAGGGCATCTTAAATGTCATACTTGAGATGAGCATACATTGTGAATTTTGCAAAGTCCTCTATAATTAAGATGTTATGGGGTTGGGGAAATAAAATCTTGAGGAAGTCAGCAGTTTAGTACATTTTTTAAATATTCCATTTATTGAAGACAATGTTTGCTAAACTAATTTATATTATGCCACTATGGTAGCTAAATAGAAATTGAATATTATGTGTGAGTTTTCCATGAAGTGTTGCCTTACAAGTTAAACTTGTTGTTGTTGTTGTTGTTATGCGCCGTCAAGTCGCTTGCAACTCATAGCGACCCTATGTACAACAGCCCTAAACTCTGCTCTGTCCTGTGCCAATCGCACCGTCTCTGATACATCCATCCCGAATAACCCAGTCACTGAATCAATTAACCTCATAGAGGGCTTTCCCCTCCTGCGCTGTCCCTCCACCCTCCCAAGCATGATGTCCCTCTCCAAGGACCTCCTTACAACATGTCCAAAGTATGTTAGATGAAGCCTCAGAATCCTTGCCTCCAAGGAGATGCCCAGTTTAACCCTTTCCAGGACAAATCTGTTTGTTTTCCTAGCAGTCCAGGGTACATTCAATACTCTTCTCCAGCACCACAGCTCAAAGGCATCAATTCTCCTTCTATCCTCCTTGGTCATTGTCCAACTTTCTGATGCATAACAAGTGATTAAAAAGACCATGGCCTGTATCAGACACACCTTAGTCTCCAGAGAGACACCATTGCTCTTTAGTACTTTGGAGAGGTCCCTAACAGCAGACTTTCCCATCGCAATACATCTTTTAATCTCCTGGCTACTGGTGCCAAGAGTGTTGACTGTGGAGCCAAGCAAA
Source organism: Elephantulus edwardii (assembly GCF_000299155.1). NCBI lineage: Eukaryota > Metazoa > Chordata > Mammalia > Macroscelidea > Macroscelididae > Elephantulus > Elephantulus edwardii. The sequence goes on from NW_006399776.1 coordinate 22,869,163, forward strand.
CTAAAGCTGTGAACAATCTCAATCTCTTCACCATCCATCCTGATGCTGCCAATTGGTCCAGTGGTGAGAATCTTTGTCTTCTTGACATTGAGCCTCAATCCATATTGGAGGCTGCAGTCCTTGACCCTCTGCAGCAAACACTTCAGGTCCTCCTCAGTTTCAGCAAGCAGGGTTGTGTCATCTGCATAACACAGATTGTTGATAGATCTTCCACCAATCTTGACCCCACACTTCTCCTCACAGAGCCCAGCCTCCTGGATAATCTGTTCTGCACACAGGTTGAAAAGGTATGAAGACAGGACACATCTCTGGCATACGCCCGTCCCAATTTTGAACCATGCAATGTTTCCTTGCTCTGTTCTGACGACTGCCTCTTTGTCCAAGTATAGGTTTCTAATTAGAACCATCAAATGTTCTGGGATTCCCATTCTTAGGCACATATAATAGCAGAATGTGTATTTTTCTTGCACAATATTTAAAAAACTAATTTATTGGCTCCTTCAAATGATTAATGTTGGAAAACTCTAAGAGTAGGGAGCTTATCCAAATCACAGCCTTCAATATGGACTACATCTCAACATCAAGAAAAGAAAAATCCTCAACATAGGACAATAGGCACCTCTTGATAGATTGAGAAAAGACTAAAGTTGTTGATGATTTCATCTTGCTGAGTCTACAATCACTGCATTGGGAAAGTCTGCTTCAGAGACCTCTCCAAAGTACAAAAGATCAATGATGTCAGTTTGAAGACTAAGGTGCACCTGATCCAAACCATGATCTTTTCAATTACTTGCTATGTAGCTGAAAGCTGGACAATGAATAAGGATGACAGATTTGATGCCTTTGAGTTGTGGTATTGGAAAATGTGCTGAATATCCCATGGAATACAAAAAAACAAATATGTCTTGGGAAAGGTGCAGCCAGGGTGCTTCTTGGAGGCAAACAGTGAAGTTTTATCTCACATACTTTGTGCTTGTTGCTAGGGCCAGTCTTTGGAAGAGAATAACATGCTTGGAAAGGTAGAGGGTCGGCAAAGGAAGAGAAGACCCTCAGTGAGAAGGACTGACACAGGAACTGTAATGGGGGGCTTGATTATATCAGAGGTAAGGATGACACAGTATAGGACAGAGTTCAGATCCCTTGTTCAAAGGCTTGTAATCCGTCTTAGTCAATTCAACAGCATTTAACAACAACATAGGTAAGCAATGTGTGAAGGGTATGTGTGTATGAATTGTGGTGGCTCTGAAGAATTAAGGAAGGGATACATGAAATAAAGAAGCAGCCATCACTCAGTTCTGACCTGTCGCTGCTGTAGGAAAAGAAATCCAGGGATGACAGATCTTCTGATTATTCATGAATACTTAGTAACTCAAATCTTAGCACATGTGAACTCTCCTAAACTGTAAATGTTAGCAATCCATTGCTTTATTTGTAAAATAGCTTATTACAATTACAGAGGCAGTGCACATGCACTGTATAAAGACAGAAAATGTAAGCCAACATCAAAGCACATGCTCATTACTGAGAGATCACCACTGTTAGCACCTTATTCATATCCTTTTATGTTTTCCATAAATAGACTTTTTTCCAAATATGATTTTATAATCTGTGCTTGTGTACTTAATAAGCTTAACCTTTCCATCTTAGTAACATTCATTGCATCCATCGTGGTATATGCAAATATATTCATTTCTCCCCTCAATTAATCCTCAAATGTCTTTTAAAACAATTGGTCCAAACCAGTTAAGGGAGCCAGGACTATTTTTTGCAGTTAGCTTTTAGGCCCCTTATGTTCCTTTTAATGGTTTTGACTTTTTTTTGGAAGAGGGCTGGCCATTTGCCCGCCTCACCTCCTAGATTTGCCTTCTCCTAGAGTCCTTTCATCCTTCTGTTATAAAAAAAGAAACATAAGGGAAAGGTGGAGGTGAATGAGAAGAAGATCCTCAACTAGGTGGATTGACAAGGTGACTGCTGGGCTCTTCTGTGTCAGGAAGTGTGAAGATGGCAAAGGACAGGACTGGTTTCAGATCTTTTGTTCATAGGGTCACTATGAGTTGTACTTGACTCTGTGGCACCGAACAACAACAACAAGAGTCCTTGTTTAATTTGTCCCTCTATTCTCAGGATTTCCAAGAAGTTTCCAAGAAGAGACTTCCTTTAAGAGTGAGCGAGCATGAATATATTTAGTGTTGTTGATGTTGGTAAGTGACATCAATTATAACACAAAGCAACCCTATAAACAATGGATCTGAACCCTGTCTTATCCTGAATCAGCCTGATACATTTGAGCCCATTTTTACCGTCACTGTGTCAATCCATTTTCTCTTTTCTCTTTCACTGATGCTCCACCATTTCAACCATGATTGATGTCTTTTTCCAAGGACTGGCCTCTTCTAACAACATGCCCAAAATATGTGAGATGAAGCTTGACCATTCTTGCCTCTAGGATGGTGACAGCATCCTGATACATACTAGGGTTGTTGTTGTTGTTAGGCACCTTTGAGCAGAGTATGACTCATAGGAATTCTATGAACAACAGATTTGAACCCTGTTCTATCCTGTCTTGTCCTCATCATCTTTGACACAGTCAAATTCATTACTAGCTTGTGTTATATACTCACCTCACACCAGGACATTATCATCATAAGTGATTCCAGGATGCAAGTAATAATCCCTCCAACATGGTTACATTTCCTGCCTCAAGACTAAACTGTGCAACAATGAATAATTTATTTTTAAAAAAATTTTATTATCTTTTGTGTGTGTACCATCAAATCGAATCTGACTGGTACAGGAGGAGATTGCCCCTCCTTCTCCAGCAGAGCATCTGGTGGATTCGAACCACGTACCTCTGGGATTGCAGTTGTTGTTGTTATGTGCCATCGAGTCATTTCCGACTCATAGCAACCCTATGCACAACAGCTCTAAACCCTGCTCTATCCTGCACCAACCGCACCGCCTCTGACACACCCATCCCGATTACCCCAGTCACCGAATCAATCCATCTCATAGAGGGTCTTCCCC
>NW_006399776.1:22874671-22888037 GCF_000299155.1 Elephantulus edwardii
TTTGTTGATGGGCACGTAGCATTTTTCCAAATCCTTGCTATTGTGAACAAAGCCACAATAAACATGGGTGTGCATATATCTGCTTGGATGTCAGTTATGGTCTCTTTGGGGTATATTCCCAATAGTGGAGTTGCTGGGTCTATTTGCAACTTTTTAAGAAAGTGCCATACCGCCTTCCACAGGGGTTGCATCATTTTACACTCCCACCAACAGTGAATAAGTGTTACAGTTTCTCCACAGCCTCGCCAGCATTTGTTGCTTGCTGTTCTGTTAAGTATTGCTATTCTGACTGGGGTGAGATGGTATCTCATAGTTGTTTTAATTTGCATCTGTCTTAGAGCTAGGGATTTTGAACATCTCTTCATGTGCTTGTTAGCCATCTGAATGTCTTTTTTTGTGAAGTGTCTGTTCACATCCTGTGCCCATTTTTCTATTGGATTATTTACCTTTATCTTGTTGTGGTGCTCAAGTATTTTATAAATTCTGGATATAAGTCTCTTATCTGATATATCATTACCAAATACTTTTTCCCAGTCTGTAGCTTCCCTTTTTACCCTGTTGGAGAATAAATTTTTTCAAGAGAAAAGTGAACTGAGGGGTGGGTAGGGAGGAAAATGTGCAACAGTGAATAAATGGAAATCCAAGTTTTCTGTAAACTTTTGTTAGAATAACAATAAAAAATTATTTTTAAAAAAGAAGTAAACTGTGAGGTGTTAACTTGGCACTAATGAATGTTTAATTCTCTGTCAATCACTACACTTATGTTTTAAAAGCCAATTGGTAATCCTTGCTTGAACCAATTTTGTTCAAGTTCACAAAATATTGTTTTCCACTTCTACCACTCTGTCTACATTTATTAGCTGGTACTTTTGTGTCAAGTTCTTTCTCTCTTCAATTAGAGTTCTAATAGTATAAATAAATATTTTTTTTCTTCTTAATAGTATAAATAAATATTAACTCCCAGTGGGACAGATTTAACACATTTGGGGGCAGCAGGATTTAGCCTGCTGGTCACTACCTTGTGACCTCCAATCTAGTCCAGATAATTCCATGCAGTCCACTGTTTTGTATACCCTGAAGCATCAGGTCTTTTGCTTCTAACACTCAATTACTTTGCACTTGTTGACACGTTGCTTGTAATCTTCTCAAGGCATTTTATGTGTCTATTTGTCTCCCCGGCTAGACTGTGACCTCCTCAAGGGCAGGGACTCTATTGCAGTGCATGTCTGTTGCTTCTGCTAATGTGCTTTTAAAACTACTCTGACCACTTCTAATTCTCATCACCCAGCAAAAAGAAAAGCATTTGTGTGAACCAAAGTTTTCATTCATGTCTGTGTTCTCTAGCTTTCCCACTAAAACTTCACCAGATAGAAATCTGGAATCCCTGTGATGAGGAGGATTTTTAATGTTTGAATGCTGGAGGTTCATTTTTGGTTTTTAGTATCTGGCTGTGGAACACTTCATCATTCAAGGCTTGTTTCTTCATCCCATAAAATGAAGTAAGTAGTTTGAATAGAATTTCTAAGATTGTACCCAACTTGGCTAAGGCCTTCTAGAAGGCAAACTGGGTGATATCTCGTAGTAGGTATCCTCATGGTGCATCTTCACCAGCTTGAATAGGACTGTATTCACATCACACAAGTTAACCCTGTCTTTCCCAAGGGAAGTTGAGCTAAGGTTAAAGTAATACTCAGACTTTGTCCATGTTGATTCTCCTAGAATTAAACTGCTTTTGTCTGTATGTCTAAGTAATAATTTGTTCAATATTTCCAAAGTCAAAAAGTTAAGGATGAGTAGGATTGGTCAAACTACTATTAATGAGCCTCATCCGGAGACCTCTGAATGTCCTACACCAGTTGCGGGGCATGGGTACTTCTATAGCAAAATTAATATTCCTGAGCTCACCTGTTTTTTCCAATCATTTTCTCTTACTGGTCTCTTTCATTTCCTTAACAAAGTGCCATCTCAAGAACATCATCCAGCTGGCTTTTTGTGCCTAGAAATAGCTTTCTTTCTTTACCATCTCAATGCAGGACTGTTTAAGCCTGAATGTATGGAATCTTACCAATTTCCCTGAGGTCATTAGTGTTCCAGGTAACAGTGGAGATAGTCAAGCGTGCAGGGGATGGGACTGGCCAGAACCAACAGCTGATGTCTGCTCTGTTCTGGGACTCTTCTCTAAGATGATTCAAAATGGATCTCATAGTACCCCTTCTTTCCTTATGTCATAACTATTATCTGTTGATGAAAATCAAATGGTAGATTAGCCAACAAGTCCAATCTTTTGCTGTATGCTTGGCCTTCTCCCATAAATCTTTCAACATCAACTGTACATGTTAAGCTACAACTGTTAAGGATGAGCAATCTCCTAGCACACAGAAGAAGGGTCGCTCATGAGCTGGAGTACACTTGGGTGCCTGCCAGTGATGACGTGGGACGGCTGGGGCTGCTCTTGTGTCACAGCCTGCCCTTCCCTGGGCCTGACTCCTCCAGCTATCATTTGTTTTTCCTCAAGAAGGAGGGAAGAGAAGAGCCTCAGTAGCAAAAACAAAGTCTTGGAGGATACCTAACTCCCTTCCAGGATTGAAGATTAGTCAATCAGGTAACAAAAAAATGGAGAGGCATGATCAGAGTAAGAAACAAAAGAGGAGTAACAGAGCAGACACGATCTCTAAGACTAGAAAGAACTGAAGAGAGAGGCATAAAACTGCTCATGCTCCTGCAGACTTCCCAAGAAAGGGAAGCCTGGGGCAAAGGTCCCAACCACAAGGGTTTTGTATTCACTTATTTAATAGCTCAGAAACAACAATCCCACCTGGAGAATAAGTAATCTAATTTCAGAACGTTTATCCCTGTAAAAACAGTGCACTTGCCCACTCTGACACTCAGTTGCTGTATGGGTCTCAGCTTTCAGAGTGCCTCCTCGCTTATTCTCACTCAGAGGCTATTTCACATGATTCCCAAGTTGGTAGGGGAAAAAAATCATCTTAGAATAACCCTCCCCATATGTGGAATTTGTCTTCATAGTTTCTGGTACAAAACACTAAGTGGCAGAGAATGAGGACTAAGGATCAAAGATTATCAGGTATGGCCCCCCCAAAACAATCTACAATATTTATCAAATCTGCAGCATTTGGACTTAGCTGATTGATCTTTTTTACTGTTTCTTGTTGTCTGTATAGCCTTTGTAATAGCCTAGTCAACTAATAGCAAGCACACTTGCTATGTTGCTTGTTTAGAATATACTAGCATTTCAACAGCAGGAATTAGATGTTAGGCCAAAGCATCAAAACTGCATTGAGCTCCGCTGCATCTTCCAAGTCATCTTGTTTGTAAAGAACATTGAATTGAGAAACACAATACACAAAATGTCTGTACCATTTTATTTGTTGCTAGAAACATTTTTTTTTAAAAAAAAAGTAGTTGGAAAATAGGTAACAGAAAAAGACATCCATAAAGATAGGAAGCAATTCCATCATTTACAAGGTGCTGGAAATTTGATAATTTATAATAACTCAGAAATATTCTTAGTAGAACAGATAGAAATCCTTGAAATACCCGAAGCATGATAAAAAAGGACACCTAAATGAATATACAAATACCCAAAAGGGGAATTGAACTTTTTTGGCAAATTGGCCATTACGTGAGCCGAATATTAAGCAAACGTGTCTTCAGTGATCTAGCTTTAGGTGAACTAGTTTTCACCAACTGACTAGAACAAAATCAAAGTGGTTTGGTCCCTCTGGCTCCCCTGAGCCCCATAGGTTTAGGGTTACAGTGTAATTACTGGGGCCCTTCTGAGAGATGGCAGGTCTGAAGGGGTAGGGTGCCAAGGATGAGTGACCTCAGAAGAGCTGAGTGTGAGTGTATATATGTGTGAGGGAGACTGGACCACTTGTGCATGTACTGGGCTCAAGAGTGTATAGCAGTGTAGCTGGCTTGAAGCTCCCTAGATGTCCCACTCAGCAAGCTGCACATTCATAGACGCCCACTCCTTAACTCCTCCCACTACGGAGAAGGGGAATCAAGTATAGGCACCCACCTCACCTCCCCAGGTCCATGAGCGTGAGTCCCTGAGAACAGGTAATACAGGCATCGGGCCCACCCAGCCCTGGTCCTCATTCCCAGTAAAGGGGTAAGGAGCCTTCTTACTTCTTAAAGAGAAGTAGGCCAAGAAATAGCTCATTAAGAGAGTCCATAGGTTCCACTTCCCCACCAGGTGCAGAGATAAGATAGTGTGGTAGGAACCTGGTTGGTCCTCTATCTAACACTGCATGTGGGATACAAAACAGTGAAGAGCTTCTGTGGTGTCTTCCCTCTTTCTGTGTAATTTAAAAGTAGGCCACTGTTTCACTTATACATAAACTGGAGACAGAGATTAGAATTAGATCTCCAGAAAGTACTAGAACTCGCCTCTTGTGTCTGCCTGAGTGTAAGCCACAACACAGGCAGCACACAGGAGAGAAGGCCAGTCATCTCCACAGGCAATGGAAACATTTCCTCGCCACAATCCATTTGGAATGTCATAATCTTTGGGTCTCTGGCCTTAGGGCCTTCCCAGAGGATACTGGTTCCAGGCCAGTAGAGTGCATTCTCTACCTCAGTTTACTCAAGTAGCCCACTGGCCAGAGGAGTCTGTCAATGGTGGTGATGGCAGCGGCAGTGGAGGCAGTTCATATGTAGTTGGCAGAGGGCTGTCGGGCCTTGAGCCGCTGCATGTGACAGCCATGGCAGAGCAAGTGCCCATCCAGGGGGAAGCAGCAGCAGCCTTCTTCATCACTCAGCTGCATCCGGCAATCCTAGGGAAGGAGGAGACCTATTTCATTCCAGCCCAGGAACTCTGGACATGGAGAACATCCTGGAAGTCTATCCTACTTAATATCAGATTCCTAATTGCTGAAGAAAGGTTTGTGAAGCATGTATCCTCAGGATGTATCCAAAGACTGCACTCCAGGAGAAATGAGAAAATACCTGAGCAGGACACCAGGTGTCGCTGCTGCTGCAGAAAAAATAATGAGCCAGGCCCCATTCCCAGTAGTTACCAGGAAGGAGTTCCTAGTCTCAAGGAGTCTTGATCCAAAAAGGATTTAACAATTAGAAACACAAGAGTAGCTAGACAATGAAAAGGGGATTGGAGAGATCAGAGGACCTTCCTAGTTTTCCATGTCTTATACTTCTTCCTTGTCCTTATGCACCGCTGAGTCAGAACTGACTCATAGCTGACCCTCCAGCAGGTTTTCAGAGACTGTAAACCACATGGGAGGGGACTATCCATCTTCTTCCCTTGAGGCACCTGGTGGATTCAAACTGCAAAGTTGTGCATTGGTAGCGTAATTCCTTACCACTAACTATCCGAGCTCTCTTTTACTTAGAGCTCCTATAGACACTTGGATATTCTACGACTGGCCTTTTTTATTTCCTTTTCCCATCCATTGGTTTGAACTCAGGAAAGGTGTGGATGATGGTGACATCCTTTCACCATACTTCAGCATACTTTCACCAATCTGAGTGTTGAGCAAATAATCCAAGGAATTAGACTATATGGAAAAACATGACATCAGGATTGGAGAAGTCTCATTAACATATAAGCTTGCCTGCTGAAAGTAAAGAGAATTTGAAGCACTTACTGATGAAACTCAAAGCCTTTAATATGAACTATAATTCAACACAAAGATAATAAAAATCCTCACATATGGGCCAATAAGCAAAGTCAAAATAAACAGAAAAGACTGAAGTTGTCCTGGGATTTCATTTTATTTAGATCCAGGACCAACACTCATGGAAACAGTAGTCAAGAAATCAAATGACATATACCACTGGACAAATAAGCTCCAAAGTACCTCTTCAAAGTGTTAAAAAAAAAAGGCAAAGATGTACATTTAAAAGACTAAAGTATGTCTGACTCAAGCCATTGTATTTTCCATCATTTCACCCATGTGGAAGCTAGACAATTAATGAGTTAACAGCTCAACTTATTGCTGTCCAGTCAGAATTGACTTATATTTGACCCTCTAATTGGTTTCTAGAACTATCAACTGCACAGAGATTGTGAACCTTGCTCCTATGAAGCCTCCGGTGGATTTCTCCAGAGAAACACAGCCTTTGGGTTGGCCACACAACTCCTTGCAGACTATGGAAGACTTAAGAAGAATTGATGGCTTCAAATTACAGTGTTGGAGAAAAATATCAAATATACCATAGCCTGTCAGAGGAACAAACAAATCTGTCATGGAGGAAGTGTTTAGGAAGTGCTCCTTGGAAGAGAGGATGGCAAGACTGTATCTCATATACTCAGGACATGTTATCAGAAGAGACCACAGAAGGACATTATGCTTATTTAATTGAGGATCAGTGAAAAAAAAAAGAAATACCTTCACTAAGCTAGACAGATCAACACAGTGGCTGCAATAATGGGCTCATGACAACAGTCAGAACAAGAAGTGCATAGCAAAGTGGACTGGGTGAGGGTTGGGGGGAGGGAAGAAATGATGCAACAATAAATGACTATTTTTTTAAAAAAGTAAATGGGTAGGGAGAAAAATGTGTAACAATAAATGAATGAAAATACAACTTTTCTGTAAGCTTTTGTTAAAAATCACAATTCAAAACAAATCTAAGAGAAAAAACTCACAATGGACTCAAACACAATAATAACTGGGAGGCTGGTGCTGGCCTAGGTAGCGGTGAACTGTGTTGTGTATGTGGTTGCTATGAGTTGGCATCAACTCTGTGGCATATAACAATAAATCTCATCTAAAAACTCTCCTCAAGCAGCCCAAGCCCTCAACACTTACTTCACAATGGTAGCACTCAAAATGGTAATCCCGGTCCATAGATATCACCCTCAAGATGTCCTCACAGCCCTGAAATAGACAAATCCCCAAGGAGATGTGAGCCACATAATATGCCCATATTACCCCCTTTTACTATCCCAGACCCCATGCCTGCCTCAAGGAGAAGATCAGACAAAGATCTCTGAGTCTCATTGCAATCAAAAGCTTTGAGATGGCCTTCAAAACGCCTACTAGAGTACCAGTCAGATCAGATTTGATGGTACACACAAATAATAAAATAAAAATTAAAAAAAAAAAAACCAAAACAAAATGCCTACTAGAACTTCCCCTTCCCTCACTGGCACTGCTCTAGCAGTGCATGCCCCACACTTGGTACCAACTTCTCTCTCTTTCTCTGTACAGAGGCCTGGCCTTACCCTATCTCTCTTAGCTGTGGGGCAATTAAAGGGAAGAAGAAGAGCACATTAGTGTAAAGAAAACAGCTATGTTTAGGGGCCATTAAGATACAATAGATTCTGGTTTCTATTCAGCTTATGGTTTCTCTCCCCAATAGACATAATCTTGGCCCTTTTCACCAGCCCTAAGGATTCTTCGTACCTTTTCCTATCTCTTACACATAGAACCTGGTGACCCTAATCTCAAAGTTCCCTCCTCTGGACTAAAATAGAAAAGTTGGAGCCTGATCCCAGTGAGGCTGTCAGGCATGTCCAGGGCCGGATGTTAGGGTCAGAGTGATGACCAAGAACAGAGTCACACGGGAATCTTTGCAGAGTGCATTCCTTAGCACTACCACTTCCCGCAGGAAGCCAAGCAGCATGTTCCCATCCCCTCTCTAGAGGCAGCAGTACTGGCGGCCCTGAAGGAAAACCCAGACATACTGACCTCTGAGGGGAGGATGGGTTGGCCACAGGCTGCACACTTGGGGGCATAATTTCTGAAAGAGAGAGAAGAGATGAGCTGACATTGAAGAATTCCTGGGCCCAGTCCCACAGTGCATTCCAGGACCAGACTCACTTGTGGTAGTCAGTGACACAGTACACCTGGTTGGAGAAGTCCACTGTAAAGGGGATGCCGTCTAGGCACTTGTTGCAAACGATGCATCTGAAGCAGCCTGGGTGATAGGACTTTCCCATTGCCTGCAAAATCTGGATCATGGGGTAGGAGAAGAATCAGTCTTCCACTCCAGTATCAGCTCTCCAACTACCTATTATGTTCTCTGCTATTACCACCAACCTCATCCAATCCCTGCTACCTTCCCAACAGACTATAGTTTGAAGGGACCCAAGAATTAAGTAGTAACCCTGAAAAATGTCTCAAGAGATCATCAAAGCCCAGGGCTTCTCAATCCTGATTGCACATTAGGATCACTTTAGAAATTTTTAAAAACATCAATGAATCTAAACCACAATAAAATGTTTTTATAAAATAAAACAACAGGTGAGCTCTGGTGACCTAGTGGCAAGAAGCTACACTGCAATCCCAGAGGGTGAGCAGTTCAAATCCACCAGATGTTCTGCTGAAGAAGGAGGGATAATCTCCTGTACCAGTCAGAACATAATTTATTTAATAAATAATCTGAAAAAAAAAAAAACAACAACAACAAAGCACCACCACCCTAAAAATCAACAACTATATGCCCTCTTTCCTCAGGCCTATTAAATCACAATGGACGGGATCTAGACATTGATTCCCCCCTCCACCGCCAGTTCTTCTCAGGTGAACAGCTAGGTATCAGGGTTAACAACTATGGGTTTAATCTAATCCTTCCTTTCTACAGAAAATAGAATTCCAGCTAATTGTCAAAAAAAGAATTAAGACCCAAGACTCCTTACTCTTAGCTCAACCTGGAAAGCATGCTTGTGTTTACAGAATTAGGAATAGGTAAGGCCTCAGAAGTTTGGGATGGCAGAATTAGAAGCCTAGAATGGATCCATGATTGAAAAGCAATCACTGTAAACAGCTGCTCTGGGGAGGAATCGGATGCAAGCGATTAAGCCAATATTTAAGCTTCTATTTCCCATCTTCTCTCAGTAATTTTTAGCCCTAATTCCCACCTTTGTCCACTCAGCCTCACAGGGTCTTGGTTGAAGGTACTATCCTTACCTTCTCCAAAATCAAGTGACCACAGACACAACATTTCTCAGCTGCCTCCTGAAACCCTGAAAACTAGGAAGATAGAAAAGACAAGACAGGATGTTATCAAACTAAGAATGGCCTGATGGACAGAACCTGATTGTGCCACCAAGAAGGGATTTGGGACTTCCCATATAGAAGCCAGTCCAAGGCCTAACAGACCCCTCACTCACCAGATAATCTTCCTCACAGTACACAGAGCCGTTGACACTGTAAAAAGCCTTGCAGCGTAAAGTTCGCCCTAGAAGCAGTAGAGAAGGGGATGAAGTCTATCATAGGACTGGCTTTCCCCAGAATGCATGGTATATTTAAATCTGGATTTATTTAGTGCTTTTCCACCTAACTGTGATCTGTCCTCCTGTGCCACACAATAACCTCATCTAACACAAGTCCAATTTGCTTTGGCTTCATTACAGTCACCTTCCCCTACTCACTGCTCCTCCAACCACTATCTCAACAGTTTTCCATGACCCTCCCCTAAAAGAGTGAGTACCTTCCTCTCCATGACCCCTTGGAGAACCCCTTGGGGAAGCAAAGCCAACTACACACTGTAATAGAGGGTAAAGGAGTCCTAAGAACAAAGTGCTATACACGATTTGTATAGAGAAAATAACGTTGTTACAGGTGTTGCCCAATTGGACCTCTCAACCAAGGACCCTCCTTGCTCACAAAGTGTACCTGGCTTTCAGACCAATCTCTTTCCCTCCAAGGGAAGAGGAGATATTGGAGTTACCCACTGGAGCAAAGTGCTTTGTTTAGGAGCAAAATCATGTCCCTTTCCTGCTGAACCAGGCTGCTTTTCCAAGTTCAGAAGGACTTAGTGTTTCCAAATAGGCAAGACAGGCCTAGCCATTTATGTGACCTACAAGGAACTGTCTTTAATTGCCAGGACTGTGAACAAGGCAGAGAATGTATTCCTCACTTAGACCTGTTTCCACTTCTCTACTTCCAGCTCTACTCAGAGGTTTATGAAAGATGATTTAGAAAAGTATGAGACATATATCCAGAACAGAGCCTACAAACAGACAGATAGCTAGATGAGCCTAAAGAGAACCAGGCAGAGGCTGGAGGAGCAAGGGAAAAGCTCAGTGCTTGAGTCAGACAGGCAGAGATAGGAGATTAAAGGTTTAGCAAAGGAATCAGTATGGGCAAGCAGTGGGGAGGGGGTGCTGAGAGAGGAACTGAGGAGTTAAGGCTGCTAGAGCACCCCCACCCCAAACGGGCCTCCAGAGCTAACAGCAACGGGCATTCCTGGAGCGTGATGTCATCAGCTTGGCATGGCCCGGTGGCCTGCACTCTAGTGAGGTGGCTGAACTCTGACCAGCCAAGAGAAAACCCCCCTCTCCACTCCCTACTCCCCCTGCCCACCTCCCGCCCTTCCCACATTCCTGTCTTTCACTGTCGCCCCAGGCAACTCTGGCTGCCCAAGACCAAACCCCACCAAGGACAGACCAGAAGGCCTGGCGGGAGTCCAGGCTGGGCAAGTAGGGAGGCAGAAGAAAGAGGGAGGGAAGAGAGGAAAGAGGCTCAACAGAGGAAATAAGGACAGAAGAGAAGGAAGATCAACTACAGGAGTAAGAGAAAAGGTGAGGGACTCCAGAAAGAGGACCCCAATGTAAAGGAGGAAGAACTAAGTGGAACACAGAGAAGGTGAGGCAGCTGTGGTGTCCACATACATGGTGGAGATCCAACAGCTGAGCTTGGCAAGTAAAATGAAGAGGCACTACTTCTCCTCCTCTTTATCTATGTATTGTATGTGTGGGTGGGTGGAGGATGAGGGGTTGAGGCCTGGGCCTGATCCAGAAGGCCTGGCGGGCTACTTACCACAGGAGCAGCAGACAAAGCACTGGGTGTGGTAGAGGCTGTCCAGGGCCTGGCAGGCATTGCTCTGACCGTAGATGCCTTTGTTGCACTTGATACAGGTGCCTGAGGGGAGAAAGGCTGTCAGCATCACAACACACTGCCCAGCTCATGTCCAGAATAAAACCATCCTGTCTATTCTTCCATGAGTATGCAGAGACAATGTTGGGAAAAGAGAAGACTAGATAGGTTCACTTCTGGGAAGAGAAAGCAGCAAGATCTTGGCTAGACAAAATCTATTCTTACTTAACAATTAATCAACACATTTTTGAGCATCTATTTTGTGCCCAGCACACTACTCAATACTGTAGGAAAGGGAAGAAAGTAAAAAAAAAAAAGTGGCCCCTACTTTTTAGGTGTTTGTTTATTTCTTGGGGGGAAAAAAGACAAAGTACGATCCATATTGTATTATTGAGACAAGTGGTTAGAAATTCCATTCCATAAACAGACTCAAGAAAATTTCTGGAGAAAGTTGGTCAGGACCCTTCAGCCTCTCTTGAGGGTCTCAGTTTCCATCTGTAAAATAAGCTGGTGTTCAGCTATCTACTGATTTCTCTCACTCCATACCTCCAAGTTTACAAAAATGAAAAGGAAGGAGATGGACTAGCAGAGGGTCCTGTGGAGAGGAGACCATGTGAGCATGGCTCCTGTGGGGACGTGACTGCTGAGAAGGTAGAACACCTGAGGCTTTTCTGTCCCCTTCTGCTATGGCAGAGATAGTTTAACTGCTCTTCCTGGATATCTCCTCCTAAAAAGACTTAGACCTGGCTCTGGCAGCCACCTTTCCAAGGTGTGTTCCTTCCTCCCTCCACTCCCCAATTCCAGGCCCATGAGTGAGGGCTAGGACCTGTCTTTGGGGAGCAAATCCCAACGGGCCTGTCTTACCCCGCCCCACCTCTCCCCATCGGCACACTGCCACACTCCCTGCCTGTTGGGGCCCATCCCAGTCTTTGCCCAGGGGCTTGAGAGCCAGTGCAGCAGCTGCAGTAACTGATGGGCCTGGGCCTGTCCTGCTCCCACCCTCTGGCAGCTGGGCAAGCCTGTAGCTAGGGAAGAGGGCCTCTACTAGGGGCAGAAGTAGGAAGGTACAATCAAGCTGGGACTGGAGACACAGATGTTTACAGGGGCTCTGTCATGAGATGCAACTTGACCCCAGGGCGAAGGGACTTCCACCTCTGGTTTAAAAATGTGGCCTCCTCATGGGAGAAGACTGGCCTCAGGAACGTCAAGTCAGGGAATCCAGACAAAGCCATCTCTTTACCAAGTCTTGGTTAGACATTATGAGAAGTCAAGGGGAAACTATTCAGACATGTTGCCTCACTTCTTAACTCTGTACATCAACATCTAAGTTCTGTTTCACTGCACTGGCTTTTGAGTTCCTGTCCTCCTCTTTGGTTTAGGCTAAGGAGACCCTCTCCCACCAAGAGCCCCTTCTCAAAGGCCTCAAAGGGAAACTGCCAAAGGAGTCCTTTTCTCTCAATCTCTTGATCATGAATAGGTTAGCATCATTCACTTTGGATTTTTTCTCTCTCTAGATGAAGTGAGGGATAGGAGTAAGGGTGGGTTTCTAGGATAGGAGACTAGAGGGGATTGGAATTGAGCTAGGCAGGGCTCTACTAATATATATATATACATACATATATATACATATACATATATATATATATATATATATCTCCATAAACCCACTGATGAGTTAGCTATGGGTCAGCTTCCACTCAAAAGCACACAGAACAGCGCCATCTGAGGCTATATATATCTCCATCCCAGTCACCTCTGAACTTTACCCCATTCATCCTTCCCAGGATGTTTCTCCAACCAGTCACATTCCGAGCCATAAATCTAGAGCACAGGGTCCAGGACAAAAAGCACATGGCGATGAGAAAAAAGTGGAAGAATGGGGAGCTCTGGTGGCCTAGTGGCAAGAAACTGCGCTGCAATCCCAGAGGAACACGGTTCGAATCCACCAGACGCTCTGCCGGAGAAGGAGGCGCAATATCCTCCTGTACCAGTCAGATCTGATTTGACGGTACATGCACACAAAATAATTAAAAAAAAAAAAAAGTGGAAGAAAACCGTTTGGAAAACTAACAGACTACAGCTCTGGGAGTTTGCTTTACACAATTAGATAAGCATTTCTTTATATAGTGTGAGAGAGCCTGTGCATTTTGGTGAGATCATTCAGGATCCCAATATCGTCCATACCGAGGCATATAACCAATGCGCATTTAAAGTAAGCCTGTAAGGGAAGGCGAAAACGGCCAGGTTTCCTTAACCGCAAGAGGAAGGAAAGGGTTGACTTCTAAGTATTAAGCAAAGTATAGCCAGAACTCAAGGCCAGGTTACACTGGGTCTTCAGCCACGGATGATGGTGTCCCAGCGGTCACAGGTTCTGCCCTAACTTCCGGAGAACAAGGGAAAATAGAAGCCGGTACTATGTAGTTTCCTTCCCTTAAATGCCCACGCACGCACCTAGCCATCAGGACGAGGGCGGAGCCGGAGTCTCCACTTCTCGCCTAGGGTGCTTCTTTCTCCCGCCCAAGACACATACCCCCGAGAGCAGCCTGGCAGACAGCTCC
>NW_006399776.1:22888137-22911379 GCF_000299155.1 Elephantulus edwardii
CCGAATTCCTGGGGGTGGAGCCTGGGCCGGGTTGGGGCGCCGCACGCAGAAGCCTGCAGGGGCACCGCAGCGAAGGGGGGCGCGAGGTGGGGGATGCTCTGCAGGCCCTACCAGGTGCCCTCCCAACGAGGCCTCCTACTACTGCGAAAACCCGGCGCTTTATAGAAATAGGAACTCTTGAGATAATCAAGAGGTTTGAGTTTAGCAGGAACGAGGGACCCTAGGCCATTCGAAGCCCCAAGGGACGTTTGAGAAAGCCCTCTGCCCCCTTTTGCCTTATTTCTTGTTCCACCTCTCGGCTCCAGGACGCGGGACGCCGACCACTTGGGTTGATGAAAATGAATGCGGGGACGGGTCCCGCCTGCCCCTCCCCATTTCTTCCCTCTCGCACTCACCGAAGTAGTCCTCCCTGGCCTCTTGCTCCCGCATCCGGGCTCGGGCGGCCTCCGGGGCAAACGGGCCGGGCGGTTCCTCGTGACCCGACGGCTCGATGCCCGACGGGTCGCCCCGAGCTCCAGCTTCTCGCCCTCCGGTGCCCATCGCCAGGCGCAGCAACGCTGTTAGCTCATCCTGGTAGCGGGCGCCCGCAGCGCAGTCTCCGTAGCCGGTCACCGAGTGTCGTCCAGGCTGCGTCCCACGTTTCTCCAAGGGCCCCGGCGCTGCCCCTCCGACCCCGGCTAGCGCTCCGGGGCTGCCCAGTGCTGGGGGATACGAATGGCGGCTTTCCTGGCAGCCAAACCCCACGGCCCGGTGGGCGCACAGTCGGTCCAGGGCGGCGTGGAGCTCCGGGTAGGCGGAGGGAACCCCTCCGGAGGAGTAGGCTGCTGGGGCCCCGGCCAGGGACGGGCCAAACAGGCACGGCCCGACGGGCAGTGGGCTCCCGTGGCGCTGGTCGTAGCCCATGCTGATGCCACTGGTACGATTGCTGCAGGGCCGGCTACCTCCGGCTCCGCCAGCCCCCGCGCCGTCCAGCAGCAGGCTGCCCCGGGGACTGGACGGCTTGCTCGCATCGCTGGCCGAACTACTGGCGAAGCTGGAGCGGGGGCTTAGGGCGGGAGCCGTGGTCTCCAGTCGGAAGTCGGGAGGCAAGGACTGAGGTAGAGGCAAGGCCCGGGTCGGGGCCGGCCCCCCGGGAAAGGCACCTTCGTAGCGCTGGGCTTCAAAGGAGCCGCGCGTGTTCCGCTCGGCGTCCAGAGGGCCTTGCTCTCGAGTCGGCTCCAAAGGCTCATCCCCAGGGCCCCCAGTAGCTCCTCGGACCCCGGATTTCCTAGGAACCCCCAACACACTCTGTCGCCCCTTGCTTGGTCCGGGAGCCCCATCGGACCCAGACCGACTAGATTCACCCTTTCTGCGGCCAAATTTGGCGCTGCCGGAGTCTGAGAGTCTTAACTTCTCCAGCAGGCGACTGGCTTTCTCTCCTAACCGCTCCATGCCCTCGGGTCTGGGGCTTCCAGCCCCCTCCCCACCTGACAACCTGCAGCGTTTCGGTGGCCGCTTCTCCTTCCCAGCGGCTGGACTTTGGTTCCCCAGGAACACAGGGCAGGCACAGGGGCTTAGCCGACGGCCAGGATGCCCGGCGCCAGGAATCCCGCAGCATTCCCCAGCGAGAGGGGCTGCGTCCTCCCGTGCATCAAGGGTTTAGGAGGGGCTGGAAAGGCCTGCGACCGCAGCTGTCCCGTCCGCCAGGCTTATCGGTTCACTCTCCGACTCGCCTCCACCCCCGCCCCCCTCGCTCTCACACTCGGTACGGACTGAACTTCTCTCCCAAACTTTTGTCTGCCTGGCCGGATCTACTTTCCAGGAAGGGCGGAGCACGGCATGTGCGAGCTGAGGCGGGGGTGTCCGCGCAGGGATCCCTGGTCGGCCTAATGGGAAGGGGGCGTTGTTGCTGTCTTGGAGGTGGAGACCTGACGACTGGAGGCGAGGGGTAGTTTGGCATAGTTGCTACTACATCACCCAAGAATTGGAACAGGAAAGTTGTGTGTGTCGAGACCGGGGACTCTTTGTAGTTGGAATGTGCGGAGGGACATGATGGAATGTAAGGGCCCGGACCTGGGCGACGAGTGGCATGTTCAGAGCAAACACCGTGACTTTGTTCTTGGTGTGAGGACTGTGAGAGAGATGGAGAAAGACTGATACAGGAGTGGTGAGACAAGGAGAGAGACGTAAGAGGAAGACAGAAAAAGTGAAGGTAGATCTATAAACAGGCTCGGAGACGCGATCGTGAAGATAGTACTGAAGACTGGTGGCCCTAATAGGTAGAAAGCGAAAGAGCACAAGCAGACGGGAGACCTGGGTGGTGCAGCACTCGAAGAATGGAGACTGAAAAAAGACTGAATCTGTTTAAACGACAAAGGATGAGACAAGCTTTAGACTCGGGGTGAGGGAAGACACTTTCTCAACTCACAGTTGCCAGGGACGGGTATTGAAAGTGAGTGCGATTTAAGCGTGTTTCTGAAAACCCGGAGGAAGAGTAACGAAGTGTTGGCTTTAACCGCTTACCTACTGAGTAGGGTAGATAGAGGCATAGACAGACACCCCCTGGTGTTGGGAAATGAGATTTTCAGCAACTATTTCAGGTGACTACAGGGAAAGGCTTGGTTTTAAAGCTAGTTCATGTCTTCTTCCTATTGCTTAACCCACAGGTTGATGATAAAGAGAGTAACTAGTAAGAGGAACAGAAGAAATGTCATGTAGAGGAAATAGAAGTGAAAACTGATCAGGGTGGAAAGGAAAAGAGGCTGATGTCCTACTTGAAGGATCAGGAATAACCGTAGCTAAGGCTCACCATACCTAATTAATCAGTCAACTTATTTTGCCCAGACTAGCATATAAAGAGGCAAAGGGTGAAGGAAGTTGAACAAGAACAAAAATGACCCCTTTGTGTTTGGTTAAATTTTAAAACTCACTGCCATTGATTTGGAATATACTCATAGCTGGTCCTCCAGCGAGTTTTCAGAGGCTGTAAATACCACTCGTGATTGCCTTTTTCCAACAGAGCAGATGGTGAGTTTGAACTGCCTTTCTTTGGCTTGGCAGCACACTCCTTACCCACTAGGCCACTACTGTATTTAGTTGGTAAATTAATAGGGAAATTATATGCAAATAAATCATGCATATTATTTTCATGTCAACATATAGACACATTTTGTAATTTTAGTAGCTTTAGGGAATGGAGAAAGAGGCTGATATCCTTTGGCAAATTTAGTTCAAATGATTTTGCTTCTTTGCTCTGGCTGTAGAGTCTCCCTGACCCCATCTCTCCTGAGAAACAGCTTTCCTATTCACGGATCAAGCCTTTAGCTCTAATCCTGATCCTGAATAGTTTACTATCAAACTGAAATCAGGGAGCACTTTTGGATTAGCAATGGATAAGGGCTAGAAGGTTGGCTCCAGAAAATGCAAGAGCAACATCTTCAGAATTAACCCTAAGGCTGTCCCTTCTTTCCAGTCTCCAAGTGTTCCGAGGGAACAGTTAGGGGACTTGGAATCTTGCAATTACTTATATCCAAAATATTTTAACAGCCTTTAGAAAGAGAATTGATGCCTTTGAGATGTGGTGCTGGAGAAGAGTGCTGAATATACCATGGACTGCTAGGAGAACAAACACGTTTGTCCTGGAAAGGGTAAATCAAGGCTGCTCCTTGGAGGCAAGGACTCTGAAGCTTCCTCTGACATACTCTGGGCATGTTGCAAGGAGGGACCAGTTCTTGGAGAGGGACATCATGTTTGGGAGGGTGGAGAGACAGCACGAGAGCAAGACCCTGGATGAGATGGATTGATTCAGTGACTGGGGTAATGGGAGTAGGTGTGTCAGAGACAGGTTGGCACAGGATAGAGCAGGGTTTAGGGTTCTTGTACATAGGGTTGCTATGAGTCACAAGTGACTTGATGGCACATAACAACAACAACAACCACCACCACCAATATTTGGAAGCTTTGATTCTTTGCGGGTTACAATGGGGAAAGTGAATCTTATGATACGTTGTGAAGCATTGAAAGAAGCCCATTTAGGAGCTGGTGGTGTTAGAACTGGGCACAGCTGAAATCAGCAACTTATGTTTTCAGCAAAATAACAGGAGGCAGAGATGCTTCAAGAGGAAGGGGGTGCAGTAAGACTTCAGTAATGCTCATGACCTTGGGGTAATTGTTCACAGTGTGAACTAGCCTGTGAGCTTCATAGGCTGCCTTCTCCATTTTAAGGACTTCAATTCCATCTATATTCAGATAACTCCCAAATCCCTATCTCTACCCCAGAATTTGATCTTAAAAACTCAACTGATCATTAATTATTATTTCCATTTGATAATTTCAGAGGTACACCTCACCCTAAACTGAGCACCTTTTCCTGGTTCCCTGAAACTCATTCCTTCTCCAGCATTCACTGAGTAAATGGCACCATAAAACACTTACCCTTTAAACAGAAACCTGGGTATCAACCTGTGTGCTTCCCTTCCCTTAACATTCAAATCCAACCATTCACCAGACATGTCAATTTTGCTTCCTAAATATCTTTCAAATCTGTTCTCATGACTTGTTCGGCCACCATCTCCTGGACCACAGCAAATAGCTCCCTACTGTGGCTTGTTCCTGCCAATCCATTTTCACACCCTAAGGTCAGGTGATTCTTCTAAAACACAAAACTTATCTCATTTTCTCGTTTAAAATTTTTCAATGATTTCTCACTGCCCTTCAGCAAAAGTCTATATTCTTTGAACTGGTCTCCCTACATCAACCCTTTCCCAAACTGTTTCAAGTATTGAGCTTTTTCTGTGCTTTCTCTTGCCTCTAGGCTGTGCACTTGCTGTCCTGTATGTCTGAAATGCTGTCTTGGGTTCCTCTTCCCTTCTGGTTAACTCATACCTATCTTTCAGGTATCAGTTTAAGCATCATTCCCACTGAGAAGCCTTTCCTAACTACAAGAGGAGGTTAGATAAAAATAGTTATTGTTTATTGAATGATACATGATGCACTTCCCCTATATTACCCTTATCATAATTCATTTCATTGCTTTGTTTAATGCCTGACTTCCTGACTAGACAATAAAATGTGATCACCCTCTGATCAACATTTTATCAGGAGCACCTAGTACAGTGTAAGTAAGCAATCAATATTTGTTAAATGATTAAATTTATAACTAGAAAGCCATTTTTACTACTGAATCCTCAAGATACACAAATTCTGTGCTTCTGATATGCGTATGCGTACGCGTACACACACACACACACACACACACACACACACACTATAGGATAATAGCTATACAGCCGTTCATATTTGCTTAAATAAGATAGTAATAGTAAAATCTGTCTTGTATCATTTAAGGAACAATAATTATTTTATCTAGGTCTCAATTCCTAAATAAGAATGTAACCCTGCTCTACTCAAAAGACTCCTGTAAGCGG
Organism: Elephantulus edwardii; assembly: GCF_000299155.1. Taxonomy (NCBI): domain Eukaryota; kingdom Metazoa; phylum Chordata; class Mammalia; order Macroscelidea; family Macroscelididae; genus Elephantulus; species Elephantulus edwardii. The sequence goes on from NW_006399776.1 coordinate 22,893,543, forward strand.
CTGAAACTGCCCACCAGATGGCAGTATTACCCAGGGCTGATCTGTTCTTCCAATGCAGAGCAAGACCAGCAGTCACGGGGAAAAAGACGTACAACCAGAGTTGCTTCCCCAGAGTTGAGGATGAAACGGGAAAAGCAGCACAGACACCAGAATGTATGTCAAGAAAGCCTCATGTTTTAAAACCATCCTCCTCTTTTCCTCATTACAGGCTCCTCCTAGGCACTGTTTATGCTTCGGAATAAGCATCTTCTGGCTTGGCTTGCCGTTCACAGTAAGGGGGCTTCCCCCTTTTTGTATTAACTTTTTTTTTTCTGCCAGAGCTGCCTGCTTCCACTTCCAGTGGGTACTTTTTAAAAAGAGGGTTAAATTTACTTTGAAGGCATATTCTGGGAAGCCCCACAATTACTCTTTCCTGGGAAATGGGGAGTGGTAGAATTCAAAGAAATTCTTAGCTACTGATTTCATTCATCCTTTTCTACCTTGATTTCAATGAATGAGTTCAAGTCAGGGCAGAAAGTTTTGTGGGGCTGATCAAAAGACGGGGAGACAGGTCCATTCTCATCACCTCCCTCATCTTCCTGTTGGAAGTTGGGATTGTAAAGTTCTGGTGGAAGGAGTTGGACCTCAGCAGAAGGTAATCTGTCTGAAGGAGGCCCATATACACGGTTGGCTTTGGTGCCATGCTTTGAATTGGCATCCAGGTGATAGCAGAGCTCTGTGAGGCGCTGGGCCCTGAAACGAGGAGGGCGGGCCACCCAGACACCTGGCTCATTAAGACTGTCCTCTTCATCTGACATCAGCTCTTCTGTCACATCCTTCCAAAGGTGTTGGTCCTCAGGTCCAAAATGCCTCATGATACTGGATCGGTTGGCAAAAAGCTATAGTCAGAGCCCAGGACAGAGAGTAAGAGAAACAAACAATGAGTTAGATTTGGAGAACATCTGTATGGGGAGGAAGGCTGTGTAACATTTGTGCCTGATGGATCCCAGTCCCCAAGTCAAAATTTAGAAGAGTTCACTTTCCTTTTGCTCTGTTTGCTTATAATCTGAGCTCTCAATCCTAGTCTTAGAGTTTAATGTCTTGAAAGGAATGCTTTGAAACCTCTTACCCGGTATCTTCTGCTTCGAAGTTTTTTCTCCTCTTTTTCCTTCAGGCCTTTAAAAGGATTCAAGGAGTTGCGGTACTCACGCCTCTTTGTAAGGAAATAGGCCACACAGGCTCCTGGGTTACAGAAAATGAGAGGTGCAAAAGGGGCTTCTAGAGCAGTAGTCCTCAACTCCTTTTTTTCCTGCCTTAACACAATTGAGTTACTAGAAAATGTGCTTTCTTGGTTTTCCTATCGGTATCAGTATCTATTTAAGCTCTCTTTCTTCACCTCCATCTCCAACACTAACTCTTCCCATATCTCCCAATGGAAAAAAGACAACTTCAACTACTTCTTTAGCCCCCATTAAACCTAATCCCATTGCCAGTAACTGTTTACAGGTACTTTTTCCAGAAGCTTTCTAGTTCATAATGTTTCATAATGTTTTACAAGACACATAACAGAAGGAAATAGAAAACCTAAGGCGTAATATTTAAGTACAGAAAGGCAGCCCTTCTGACTTCCTTTTTATGTTTCAGATGCAGGCCCTACATAGACACAGTGCCTGATTGGTGTTCCAGCTCTTTCCTCTTGCTATTCTCATTTCAGAGTGAGTCGGGGAAGTAAAAGGCAATAAGGGCTAATCTCAGGAATACTGGAAGTGAAAAGAACAGCCAAAAGCTAATAATTACTTGAAAACGACTATTTTCAAAACCATCTCTATTATGCCTTTTCTCCTCTGACCAAGAATATGGTGGAGGGGAGTAGGCAGAAAGGATGGGATAGAAGTTAACTCAGGTTTTTCTTACCTTTCAGCTCTTTGTCAGTGTAATTGTGGGGACTAGTCACCAGTTCTTGCTTGAGCTTTTCCAGAAGGAACTTCACTACTGAAATATTCCAAGACGACTTAATGCTGCCAGAAAGAAGAGAGTAAGGCAGTCTACTTTTTTAAGAGTCAGATGAAGAGAAATACTAAGCACTAATCAACTTAGTGAAAATGCCTCCATGGCTCAAGACAAGATGCAGAGGATAAGGATGAGCTGAAAGCCCTAGCCTCATTGTTTGTAGCAACCTCCTTTATTTCCCTTCCCTTAGCAAAGTTCCTTTTTCAAGTCTTTTTTCCTAGGAGACCATACCTTTCAGACCCATTGAATCTCTTGTCATTGGTGATGTGGTTATGGACATTGTGGACCATTTTCTAGGGAAAAAAAATAACAACAAATAGAATTATGCCAAGTGTGGGTATTATGAAAAAGCTGCCTCAAATCTGTAAGGTGAAAAAAACCCCATTATCCATATGTAGTTCTCAGCTAGAATTCTTCCCATGGCCTGGGTACCATTTAAGAAGATAACTTCCAAAGAACTAGAATTACTTATCCAAATTAATATTTATAATAGGATCTGTGATGGTTAAGTTTGTGTGTCAACTTGGCTGCCCATGACTCTCTAGTTTGGCAGCTACAATGCAGTCATTCCGTTGTTAAAACTGAATATATATATAATATCACCTCCATGATGAGATGTTATGAGCAGAGACAATCAGTTGAAAGGGAGTTTTCTTTGAGGGTTTGGTCTATGTGATATTTATATAGAGACATCTGGCAAAGCCCTGCTTTTTGGTTGATCAGGATCCTGCATCCGACTTGTTACTACCTGACTTCTGGTTCTTTAGATTTGAGCCAGTAGCTCCATACTGCCCGGTGATCTTACCTACCAGTCTTGGGTTCATCAGCCCCTGCGGCTGTGTGAGTCAGGAGAAGCCTCTATCATGACCTCAGATTCATGGACTAGGACTTGCTAGCCTCTAAATGCACGTGTGCTATTTCCTTGATTTATAAATTAAATAAATAAAATATATAGTGTATATATATGTAAATTAAGTAAGAGATGCATTATATATAAATTAAATATTTATATCCATTTTATGTATATTATATATATGTTGTTATTGATTGCCATCGAGTCGAGCACAACTCATAGTGACCCTATGAACAGAAGACCCGAACCCTGCTCTATATAACTATCACTGTTTCTCTAAGTTCATAGAGTTTCCAGAGGCATGTTCTTTAGGAATTGGATGCCACTCCTGCTTCCAAATGAAGTTCTCAAACATTTCTATGGGTATACCTCTAATGGCCAGAAAGAGCAAATATACACCAGGGCTACTGTAAGTGAACTTTTTATTTTCTTTTTAATTAGCTAATTTATTAATTATTTTCTTTAAATTAAAATTTTAATTGAAATTTGAATGAAGGTTTACAAAGCAAATTAATTTTTCAAATATTATAGAATATTTTCTATAACATTAATTTCTAAAATTCTAATTGCACTTTTCCCACTTCTTCCCTGTAATCCTGACTTTCACTAATCTTTCCATGTCTCTCTGTGTCTTTCGTTTCTTTAATTATACTGGGATGATCATCACCTTATTGGATATTACCTTTCCCTTCATCTATCTTAATATATGCCTATTATCTATTTACTCATTTTTACTTTTTACTCCCTCTTTCCCATCCCTGGTAACTATTTTTTTTTATTTGCTAATTGCTTTATAACCACAACAAACTGGTACAGAGGAAGGTCCTGTACAAAACACAACAAAGGTTCAAAGATGGAGGCGTTCTCTTAGCAAGGCTGAAGATTTCAGTCTCTGGTATTTGGAATTTAGGCTGCAGTCCTTGTTTTTGGATGGATCACTGGGTGTGTGGGCACAGTCCATGCTTTAACCATATTTGAACAGAAGAATGGCAACTTGGCCCAGGCAGTAGATGAAGTGCTTAGTTTCATGTGTCACATAACTACCGAAGTTTCTCCCCACGATGCAGTGCCAGGTGGGGTTGTACTTCTTGTCAAACTCCTTCTTGATGTGGGCCACGATGTCCTTCTCGATGTTGTATTTCTCCAGCGCCTGTGTCGCGAACTCAACCGAGTCCTGTTGCATTTCCTCCGACATGTCCGCATTTTTGATCACCGCCTTTCGGTCGCACATGGTTGGTTACTTTTCTGAAAGCCCCTGGTAACTATTAAAGAGTGATTCTCTCTCTCTCTGTAAACCTTGCCTTAGCTTTTTAAAATATACACACACACACACACACACACACCTTTCCTTAGCTTTTAATAACAGTGGTCTTATACAATGTATGCCCTTTTGTGACTAACTTATTTCACTTAACATACTATCATCTAGATTCATCCATGTTATTCAGTGTTTCATGAATTCTTTGGTTTTTTTTAATGTTACATAGTAGTCCATTGTATTTTCTTTATTCACTCGTTTCCATCTCTTTTGCTATTATAAAGAATGCTGCAGTGAACATAAGTGTGCATATGTCTGTCTGTTTTGCAGCTCTTATTTCTTTGGGATATATATCTAGTAATGGGATTGCTGGATCAAATGGTTTTCTGTTCCCAACTCTCTAAGGAAGTGCTAAACAGCTTTTCATTGTGGCCATACCATTTTATGTTTCTACCAGCAGTATAGAAATATTCTAATTTCCTCCACACCCTCACCAGCATTTGTTTTCTGTCTTGTTGAGCTTTGTTAGTATTTCTAGGATTAAGTAAACATTTCTTGAAGTCTTCTATTCTTGCAAATTTTAAAATTTTCTTCAAACTACATTTCTTTCAATATGAAAATTATCTTCTAAAATTTTCTAGTATAATTGATGATCCATGAGCATGCTCCAGGTTTATTCATGGCTTTATATATCTCTTTGCACATTACCACAAATCCTAGGGACAAACGCAACATAGTCTGAAAAGCACAAACCTAAAATAGCAGAAGTGTCCTTTGGAAAAGGACCTTGGAGACTTTATCACCCAACCTCCCTTTTACATTATCAGATAGACTTTTGCTTATGCAACTCTAGTGATGGGTTCTCAGTACTTATTGAAGCAGCTTATTCTGATGTTGAACATCTCTAATAGTTAAACTTTGCTTTGTTGTTTTTGTATGCTGTCGAGTTGGAACTGACCCATAGCTGATCCTCTAGCAGGTTTTCAGAGGAAGTTAATCACAATGGAGGAGACTGCCCATGCTTCTCCCATGAGCAGCTGGTGGATTCAAATTTGTGCCTTTGGGATTGCAGTGCAGCTTCTTACCAGTTGTCGACCAGAGCTCCCTAAAACTTTCCTTTTAAGGCCCTAAAATAATGGCCTCAGTTTCGCCCATAATTGCACCTGAAGTATTAAAAAATAACCTTTTTGTACTCTCTAAGTGTTCTCTTATTTAGTCTAACCAACTTCAAGCCCTTTAATCATTCCTTATGACATAGTTTCCAGACAAATTCCTCATCAAACCATGAGGAACTCTGACTTGCCAGATCTTACAGAGGGACACCTGGAACTGAATCTAACTCATCAGGTGAAATCTGACCAAAGAGGAGCATTACCTCCCTCCATGGAACATTACACTTCTAGGAATGAAGTCCAAGACGGTGTTACCTTTCTTAGCAACACCACACCTATGAGCAGTGAACTAGAGTTCATTCACAATGACAACTCAAGTCACCAGGGCATTTTTCACATGAATTACTATCATCATTTTCTTCCAACTGAATTGTTAAACTTTAATGCAGGATTTTGTTTATTCCTATTGAATTTTGCTTTGTTTTTTCTGATTATGTTTTCATTCTGAATTCTCTCACTCAGTGGAAATTATGGAGCACATTTTGATGAGTTCACCTCCCAATTTAAGGCTTCAACTCCACATTTAGAAACTCTTAATTTAAGTTTCTACTTGTACAGCTAATTGATCATATTACACTTGAAAGTACTGTAAATTCTTTGTAGCTGGGATCTCCACTTTTTGTTATCACTGTATTATTATACTTGCTTCATACTCAATACAGTTATTTTACCTCTTAGTAGACTAAACTTAAGGAATCACAAGGGGTGGATGAATGCTTCAGAAAACATTCAGAAGAGCTGCAATAAAGGAGGGGTGGGGGCCTTGCATAGTCTCCAATCCAAGTGGCTTAGAAGAGATCAGCTGATAAAAATCAAACTAGGCTTGAAGTAGAAAGGAAAAATACTCCAGACGATAATAAGTGTTAAGACTGTAAAGGCTGCTGGCTCACCTACCTCCTCAGTGAGCTAAAAATAAATACATTTCCCCAGGAGCACTGAGTCTGCATCATTCCAAGGAATTAAGAGTTTTGGTTTGGTCCTTTTTGTTCACAACAATGCACAGCTGCCCCAGTACACTGGAGAGGTACCACTCTGATTTCCTCCCAGAGGTAAACATCGAAATAGTAAAGATCTGCTGCTGTTCCTCCTCCCCACACCCTTAAACCCACAATCTGGCTGGTGAGCCCACAAGAATATTTTAAACCTTCTGTGATGGGCAGCAAAATTCCCTGGCTGGCACTTTAGATCTTTCTCAGCACTATCATAGAAAACCTGATAAGTGAGCATACTGGTCTCCTCAGTAGGTTCCCAGTTTCACTAAGCTCATTAAAGGGCAGGAAAAAGCCAAGTCTCACATTACTCCTCTCTCTGGAGGCAGAAGGCAGGGTTGGAATGGAAGTGAGTGGCTCCGAAGATCCCGACTTTTTGCAAATTCTAATTCTCACAAATTTATTCATGACTTAAAAATTACAAAGTTTTGAGAAGTTCCTTGAAATGCATATGCCTCCTTTTATATTACTAGCAACAAGAGTGGAGTGACTATCTTGGGCCCAAAATCTGTGACAGAAAAGCCAAGCCCATCTCCCATACTTAGTAAGTAAGGAGATGTCCCTGAACAGAATAAAAATACAAAATGAAAATAAACAAATTGCTATTGGTTAGGAGTGGAGTCTTTCCAGGGGATAAAAGACTCTCATCAAAGTAAAACTGAGGTCTCAGAGGAAAATTAGACTTACATGAACTCTGGTGGGGTCCTGGGCCCAATGTTACAAATTTCCACTTGGAAATATACGTGGGAGGTAAATATATGTGGGAAAGACTTCAGAAGACAAGGTAAATACAGAGTAAAAACTGCATGTGAGAAAAAGGAAAATCACTAAAACACCTAAGACTATAAAACTTATGTGGAGAGTGAGAAGTAACTAAGGTGATATATAAATGGTAGTAGTCAGCTGTTTTCAATCTTTGCTAATACAGGAAGAAATAGGCTTTACATTATAATGGGACTTTGGTTGGCTGTGACAGGTGACCTCCACTCCAAACCAAAAAATGTAGAGGAACATTAGGTTGTTAACGCAGTTATCTATTTTATAGATAGATATTTTGGTGTCCCTCCAACATTAACACCTAGTATGGCCCTAATTGATCGTTCTAATGTGAAATCTATACTTGGACCAAGAGGCAGTCGTCAGAACAGAGCAAGGAAACAATGCATGGTTCAAAATTGGGAAAGGCATATGCCAGGGATGTGTCCTATCTCCATACCTTTTCAACCTGTATGCAGAGCAGATTATCCGACAGACTAGGCTGTATGAGGAGAAGTATGGCATCAAGATTGGTGGAAGATCTATTAACAATCTGCGTTATGCAGATGACACAACCCTGCTTGCTGAAACTGAGGGGGACCTGAAATGCTTGATGCAGAGGGTCAAGGACTGCAGCCTTCAGTATGGATTGAGGCTCAATGTCAAGAAGACAAAGATTCTCACCACTGGACCAATTGGCAGCATCAGGATGGATGGTGAAGAGATTGAGATTATTAGTAACTTTAGCCTGCTTGACTCCACGGTCAACACTCTTGGCACCAGTAGCCAGGAAATCAAAAAACATATTGCAATGGGAAAGTCTGCTGTTAGGGACCTCTCCAGGGTACTGAAGAGCAATGGTGTCACTGGAGACAAAGGTGTGTCTAATACAGGCTATGGTCTTTGCAATCACTTGTTATGCATCAGAGAGTTGGACAATGACTAGGAAGGATAGAAGGAGACTTGATGCCTTTGAGCTATGGTGCTGGAGAAGAGTATTGAATGTACCCTGGACTGCCAAGAAAACAAACAGATTCACCCTGGAGAGGGTTAAACCAAGCTACTCCTTGGAGGCAAGGATTCTGAGGCTTCATCTGACATACTTTGGACATGTTGTAAGGAGGGAGAGGTCCTTGGAGAGGCACATCATGCTTGGGAGGGTGGAGGGAAGGTGCAGAAGGGGAAGACCCTCTATGAGGTGGATTGATTCAGTGACTGGGGTAATCAGGATGGGTATGTCAGAGGCAGTGATATCAGCACAGGATAGAGCAGGGTTTAGAGCTGTTGTACATAGGATCGCTATGAGTCGCAAGTAACTTGACGGCACATAACAACATGGCCCTAATCCTCCAAGTGACACAATTGGTAGTCACCCTAGAGGAGAGTTTATCCATTTTGGAACTCATGAGTATTTCGGGTCAAATAATTCTTTAATATGAGAGGCTGTCCTCTGTATTGTAGACATTTAGTAGTATCTCTGGCTTCTATTTACCAGATACCAAGAGCACCTTTCCTCCCTCTGCTATTTATAACAACCAAAAACATCTGCAAATACTTCCAGTTGTCCCTGTGGACAAAATCAAACCAGCTGAGGACCACTGCCCTTGAATATCTCTAGGTTTAAATTAGCTGCTGGCTAGAGGGCTCTCAGCTCAGCAGAATGTTCCTAGGGCTCCAGGGCACCCCGACATTCCAGAAAGACCTGTTCAAGCCAGTATCTTCCCTGCCAAGAGCTCCTGGAATGACTAAAATCTCCAAACCTTTATAACTGAGCTAACTGCTTGGAGACCACCCGAGGATACTAGGCTTTTCCATCCAAGAGGTGCTTGGCCATTTACCCTGCATATTAGCTAAATCTGCAGGCAATTCTAATGTTCCTCTTCAGTAGTTAATCCCTTAAATCTTCCTATTAGGATCATTAGGTCATTCCCATCCATCCACTTGAGTCAAGTCTGTTCTGATTCATAGCAACTCTCTGTCAGACTTCCAAGGCTGTAAATCTTTATGGGAGGAGATTGCCCATCTTTTTTTCTCCAAGCAGTTGGTGGGTTCTTAATGCTGATCTTTTTGTTAGCAGCCTGACATGTTACCTCCTCCCTATTAGATCACTAGGAGATTTGATAAAATACCCTTCTCTCTTTAGAAGGAAAATATCTATCTATAAAAGTCTAAAGAAAACTTCAACTGCAAGTAGGTAGCCTAGGGTTATGGCATGAATCTGTCTTCTTGATCATTTCATTTCATTATGATTCATGATAACAGTCATTCACTACAGGATGTTTAAAACCAACCCACCCTTCACTCTTGTCTCCAAATTTAAAACAAGAAGTATAGAAATTGAGCTCACTCACAGATAGTACCAAATCCCGCTTACGCCTGGAATTCTTCTGCCCACTCCCTTTGGTCCTGCATTGGGAGGCAGTAAACCCTAGAGGGTGTCTCAGCTCCCCAGTTCCCCCAGAGCCTGACTCTTCCAAGGTACTGTCCAGCGTAGCAGCAGCATTGAGCACATCTTCAGGACGGGGTGGTGGCAGCTTGGTTCCATTCTCTGACCCTGTCTCTGAGGTTGCCCGCTGGATAGCCAGTTGTGTGGCTGGTGAGAGCTGCTTGGCATAAGCAGGGACCAGCACCCGCTGTAGTGCACCCTCAGAGGCCACGTAATCATCCACCAACTAAGAACATAAAAGAAAATAGCCTATTAGCCGGTCCACTTAGGGGAACCTGGTCAAGGATCGTGAACAAAGAGTGGAGAGATATGGAGAACATAGTAGTCTTTAATGCTCAATGGATTTCTCTGGGACTCCTGTGGGAATGCTGGGCAAAACGTTATCTTGTGTGTACAGGGCCTATGGTTTGGGGTCATTACTATAGCACTGATTACAAGGAAAAGGCAGGTTTCTGATGCTTTCATAACTTGAGTTTGCTTGGCTCCATGGTCAACACTCTTGGCACCAGCAGCCAGAAAATTAGGACATATTGTGATGGGAAAGTCTGCTGTTAAGGACCTCTCCAAAGTACTGAAGAGCAATGGTGTCACTCTGGAGACTAAGGTGCACCTGGTACAGGCCATGGTCTTTGCAATCACTTGTTATGCATCAGAGAGCTGGACAATAACTAGGGAGGATAGAAGAGAATTGATGCCTTTGAGCTGTGGTGCTGGAGAAGAGTATTGAATATACCATGGACTGCTAAGAAAACAAACAGGTTCATCTTGGAGAGGGTTAAGCCAGGCTGCTCCTTGGAAGTAAAGATTCTGAAACTTCATCTGACATACTTTGGACATGCTGCAAGGAGGGACTGGTCCTTGGAGAGGGACATCATGCTTGGGAGGGTGGAGGGACAGTGCAGGTGAGGAAGACCCTCTATGAGGTGGATTAATTCAGTGACTAGGATAAATGGGGGTAGGTGTGTCGGAGACAGTGAGATTGGCACAGGATAGAGCAGGGCTTAGAGCTGTTGTACCTAGGGTTACTATGAGTCACAGGCGACTCGACAGCACATAACAACAACAGTAATTTATGGTCTGCTCTTGGGTATATGTGGCTAGAAAAAGGTTTTGTTTAAAAGGCATTGGGAAAGGAGGTAATAACAACAACAAAATAAGGAAACTAAGCAAGAAAAAAACCTGACATCAATAATAAAGAGGAGAAATAAGAGAAAATGAGAATGAAGGAGGAATATATAAAGTAAAAAAATCTCTAGAGACTGGAGCTGTCTGCTGCACTCATCTATTGTTCATCCCCTTCACAGGGCCAGTCCTGAGTCCTCACCTTGATCCTGCCTAGCAATATCTGACAGTCAGTGTCCTGACATCTACATGACTGTTTGTGCCCTCACTCAAGGACATACAGGGCAAGGAAAAGAAGGAGGGGAGGAGAGAGGGAGAGAGAAGAAAGGAGGGGGGATTTCTGCAGCCAAGAAAACAAAACAGTGAAGGGGGGACACAGAACGAGGGGGAGGCGAAGGCTGAGATTTATAGACCTGTGAGCTGCTTTCTGCTCTGTGGAATCTAATTCCATCCTGTGGGCTTGGAAGCCTTCCCTGCCTGAAAGAAACCACAGCCCAGGGCATAGCCTGGCCTGGAACCTGCCTCCCTCAGTCCCCAACAGTATGGTCCTGACCAGGCACAAACAGGAGCTATAGCAGTGGCCATTAGCCACAGGGCTATGCCTTTTGGGGTAACAGTGACCAATTGCAGAATTTCATGGGAGGGGGCCACGGAGAGTTTAGGTCTTTCTTTCTCAGATCCAGCAGATGGGCTGGGAGTTTCATTCCTCCCATCGACCCTGTGTTCTGCTCCTTTACTCTTTTCTGGGTGTCTGCGCCTTGTCATGGGGGGAGAAAGAGAAGAGGGAGGGCAGACACAGAGAAGGTGGAGAAGAGCTGACAGACCTCCCACTGTCTCTCAAGTGGCAACACATCTGTTATTTCCCCATCTCTGTGATCTCTGTAGTTGCTCCATCTCCTTTCCATACTTTCATGTGTGACATTCTGCAGTTTTGACTCTACCCAGCCAGGATTTTCCTGCTCATATGGCCCTGAGCAATAAAGAAACTGAAATAGAACAATGTACTTGTGTGTCTTTTCCTGCTCACAAATGTGCTCACCTGTGTCCTTCTTTCCTTCTCCCTACGTAGTATTCCTTTTACTATCAATTTCATTTCTGTTCAATTTATTTCCTTTCCTCTAGCTCTCCTCCCACCTTGCCTCAAATTCTCTTCCCCACATAGATGTTCCCTTTTCTACATAAATTTGCCTTTCTTCTATGCTCTTTTTCCAATTTTGATCCTCCCTCACCCCTTCATCTATGCCTCTTTCCCTCCCAACATCTGCCTTCTACTCGTCCTCTCCCTCTCATATTTTCCTTCTATTTCTCACTCCACCTCTGCCTTCCTCTTTTCTACATTCCCATCTCTCTCAGCACTGAACTCCTCTTGGCAAGCTGAGGGTCCGTGATAAAATATGAATGAGCCGTCTGTGCACGGCAGGCATTCTCGCCAGGAGAGGCAGAGCCCACGAAGCAGCCAAGGCAGCTGTGGAGGAAAGGGTGCCATGTGGAGTTAGTGGGGAGGGAAGGGCACCTAATTCCACACACACCCAAAAAGATCCCCTGCCAAAACCTCTGATGATCTGAGAAGAAAATAGGGGTGCTGACTATATCGTTAAAGGCAAAAGAAATGGAGTTCTGTGGTTTATCACAAATCCAACAAGAGATGGAAAGAAAAAGACAAGAGAGAGAAGGCTAAGACACAGTAGCGCTTGTGTCCTTTCTCTGCTGCCATACTCACAGGATTGAGCAGCGAGGCCCCCTCAGTAGCAGCCAGGCCACATCTCTGGGAGGCTGGGAAGCCCAAGGGCCCAGGCCCAACTGCTGAGGCTGCTCCCAGCTGCCGCAGCTCCTCAATCACCACCTGCACGCCACTGCCCACACTGTCACACTCCTCTTCTGCCACAGACAGAGACTTGCCAGCTTCTCCAGGGCTCTCCTTGAGAGGCCCAGGCTCTTCAGGTGCAGAACTCTGTGCACCAGCTTCCCCATCCTGAGCAGGGGTAGACACTCTCCCCTGCCTTAGCTCACTCACTTCCTCCTGCAGACGTTTTAACAGTTCATTGTTGGCCTTGGCAAGACCCAGAGCAGCCTCAGCCAGTCCCACTGCCTTTTCTACCCTCTGGTAGATGACATGGAGGAGTTGCTCTGAACTCTGGACTGCTAGGCCATGGCCTGTCACTGTGATAGGAGTGCTGGGAGGAGGGTTCCCACCGTGAGAGCCGGTGCTGCCCCCACTGGTCTCATTCTTACAGGAACAGCAGCAGCATGTGGCCTCACTGTTACTGGGTGGGGAGAAGAGAATGGTAGCACTGAAGGACATGACTGGCTGGAGCAATGGCAACCCTGCTCACACAGCTGGGCTTTTCCAAAGAATGTCCTGAGTCCAGCTGAACTTCACAAGTTCAGTGGGTAGTAGCACCAATCTCTTTAAATGTACTTTCCTTATTCACTGAAAGTGATCAGAGGCACGTGCGCAGCATGTAGTGGGTTCTGTGACGGAGGAGTATGCACACCAGGAAGGAAGGTACAGTCCATGGCTGCCTCGCCTCAGCTTGCAGAGAGACGCTTTCTTCTGTTTGTAGATCCTACTCCCCATCCTGTTCACTCCTTACTAAGGGAAGAGGCCTACAAAGGCCTTCTTGAGGGACACAGTTTCAGAGGGTAGAAGGCATTCTTCTTGTACATGAACATAAAACCACTCATACCCTAGCCCTCAGCCCCCAAGTACTACCACCATTCCAGCCTAAGGAACAGAGGCTTGAAAGGAGCTGCCAGCATCTGGAAAGATTAGATTAAGGAAGAAAATGTTGATCTGTCATAGCCTCACTATCTTACTGTAATAACAATATTATGTTTTATTGCCTTGACATGATTTCTGAAGCAGTTCAGAATGTTTCACATAGGTTATCTCATCTATACAATAGCTAAAAAAACACATATTACTCTAGGTCCAGGGAAGAGATATGCAGAGAAGTTATATGTCTTTTTCAAGGTCAGAGAAGATAGCAAAATCCAGTTATTGCTACTTTCAGTCTAGCATTTTGGGTTTTTTTCCCCCTAAACGGATACCACTTTTTGTTGACATGAAGAATCATGATTCCAACCTCTATAATTTTCATACAGATGCATTCAAAGACTCTGAAAACACCAATCATTACATCTCTCAATATGTCACCAACCTCTCACATCATTAATTCTTTAAGGGAGGGGCAGGAGAATGAAATGAAATAAAAGCTGCATTGGAAAACTGAGTTGGAAAATGGGCATTTGCTCTCAGAATGGGGCATCTGTACCTCAGCCTTTACAAAGGAAACTTGCTGTCCTGAGTCCCTTGGCCAGTAGTCAGAGAAATTAGCCCTCTGTGTCCCCTTATCACCACTTCTCATGTTCAACAGGTATGTCTAAATATCTAAGGTTGGTACATTGCTTACATTACCAGCCCCTCAAAAAGAAGAACATCAATGATAAACCCAACTGCCTCTTTTGAGTTATTATAATTAAGCCAACAACAAGCCAGAAAAAATAAGGCAGAACGAGATGGAGGCAGATTGTGCTACAAAGAACACTCCAAGGGACTTAATAAATATTGTCATTTTCTAAATGATACTTGATTGTGGGAGGGGGGAGAACCCTTTTGCCTGAAGCTTCATAAGTGACAAAACCTTAAGCATGTTTACAATTTCCTCGAGTGATACATTTCTATTGTACCCTAAAAATTACAACATCACAATTAAAAGGAGAGGAGATTAAGAGAATTTTCTGTAGACTGAGATGGTTATTTATTCATTTATTTAAATCAGCACTCTCATTTCAAAAACAGGTAATATCAGTGCCTCTGAGGTACTAAAATATAAATCTGACTATGCATTTTAATTACATTTGGTTATTAAGGAATAGTCTTTAATTTGCTCTTTTTACCTTTATTTTAAAGAAATTGCTTTTTTTTCTGTGCCAAATATTCACTTTGTGCAAGAATTTAACTAAAATCCATTTACAGCTTCTCTGTCACTGCAGTTACTGGAAGGCACAGCTAAACCTAAAACTAAAGGTTAAAGCCAAATTAAAGCTAAAGGTTAAAGGAAAGCACTAAGTGATTCTATGTCAATTTATGGATGAATTATTTATATATCTTTTTCCTTCTCAAATAAGGGCCTACACATCTCCTTCAGATTTTTTTTTTATCAACATGCGAGGAGTTTAATCTAAAGCATTATGCTGTAAAAAAATTACATTTTGGGGAGAACATGGATTGAATTGTGTCCCCCCCCCAAAATACATACAAGTAATGATGTATCAGTGGAAGTTATGTAATGATACCCTATGAGCTGATTAAAACAAGTAGCTGCAAGTGGAATGCACCAAAGCCCGAGTCCAGTGTAAGGGGCGTTTCCCTGGAGTATGTCCTATATACCTTTTATCTCACTGGAGATGAAAGCGGAGGAACGAAGCTGAGGAGGGAGAATCTCAGTACTACTAAGCAGGAATTACCAGAAGTGGAGTGTTTTCACTGAAACTAGGTCTCCACACTAAGAAGCTCTTTGACACCAGGGAAGTCCAGGTCACACGGAGATCTTCAAGGAAGATCTGGCCTACAGATTCTGAAGGAAACAAACTTTTCTCCAGAACTGACAGAAGTCCTTCCCCTAAGATGGCACCCTGAATTTGGACTTCTAGCCTCCTAAACGGTAACAGAGTAAGTTTGTTAAGGCTATTTACCTGTGGTAACTGTTATAGCAGCCTTAGATAGTTGAGACAATGGACTACTATAATATACAAAGGTTTATCAATTGAGGCCATCAAAGTCAATTAGAGAGTATCAGTCTACAAAAATGATGGTCAATATCCTACTTTGGTGAGTAGTGACTAGGACCTCAGAAGCTTAGGACCCATCAAAGGTGCAACTATTGGGCTCTCCCTGTAAAAAACATAGAAGGGGGGAAAAATCAAAGATGCATAGAAACAACTAGTTCAAAGGGCTAAAGAGCAACATGAACTTCAAATTCCACTACTCTGAGACCAGAAGAACTAGATGGTACCCCACTACCTCAGCAAACTGCTCTAAAAGGGATCACAGTAAAGGATTTTGGAAAAGAGAAAAATGTGGGACAAATTTAAAATCACAAAAATGACCATGCTTGCTACTGTAATAGAGAATGCTGGAATCCAAATCTAGGGCCCTCAGCAACCCTTTAACCTGGAACGAAAATCAGTCTTATGACTCAACTTTAGCCAAACAATAGACATGCTTCTAAGATAAACAATAATACCAGGTAAGTTTTCCCTTCTTAAAACAACCAATCATACAAAAACGTGGGCAATATGTGCCTAGAGAGAAAGCTCAGAGGGCAGAAAGAGATAGAAGGATGAAAGGAAACAACACTGGGAAGAAGTAAAAAGAAGTGTGCTGTTACAATTGGGGACCATAATTAACACATTAAAACAAATCTGTATGAGTGATTGAATGGAAAACCAACTGCTTTTTAAATTTTCATTCAAAGCACAATAATAATAAACACTTTTGAAAAACAGAAGTGAAGATAGTGAGATTTTTATCTTATTTACTTTGGACAAATTATTGAGAGACCAATGAGTGGAAAAGGACATCAGGCTTCATAAACCAAGAGGATCAGAAAGAAAAATGGAGACCCTCAACAAGATGGATTGACATAGTAGGTGCAACAATGTGCTCAAACACAGCTATTAATGATTATGAGACTGGCACAGGACCAGGCAACATTTTGTTCTATTACACATAATGCTGGCATGAGTCAGAGCTGACTTAAGGCATCTAACAATATACTTGGTTTTCTCGTCTCACATCACTAGTCTTTCTTACAGGAGGACTTTATCTTTTTAGATATTTCTAAAATCTAAGTTAGATTTTAGAAATCTAATCTAGTAGTAGGTTATTTTGTACTAAATTTAGTAATAAATTATTTCATAACTGTCTTTTTGAGACTCAGTTGTTAGGTATGGTCGAGTATGACTCATAACAACCCTATGAACAACTGATTGGAACACCGTCATACCCCGTGCCATCCTCATAATCTCTGACACACCCAAGTACATTGCTACAGTCACCATGTCAACCTACCTGGCTGAAGGTCTTCCTCTCTTTCACCACCTCTCCATCTTTCCAAGCATGATGTCCCTCTCCAAGGAATAATAATACTCTAGCAACACATCCAAAGTATGTAAATCAAAGCCTCAATGTCCTTGCTTACAAAGAGCACTATGGCTGTACTTTCTCCAAGACATATCTGTTTGTTCTTTTGTCAGTCTGGAATCATAAGTCCTCTTCTCCAACACTACAGTTCAAAGGCATCAAATTCTTTTCTGTCATCCTTAGTCATTGTCCAGCTCTCAGACGCATAGCAAAGGACTGAAAAGACCATAATACAATTGAAATGTTTCAAATCACAGACTTAGCCCTGTACATGCTCACAAGCCTATGCCAGGAAATTTGGAGGACACCTGTTTGTTGAGGTTCAGTCAGACTATGCACATAAGGTATGTAGAACACTATTGTGAAAATTGGTTAATTCTGTCATCCTGTCAGGCTTAAATTAGGAAATATCAGATATGGAAAAAAGGGGTTTAGCTACCATCAAAAAGGAAGAACTAGATAGTATAGCAGGTCTTTTGGACCTGAGATCTCTGTAAGAATAAAAAAAAAAAAGATTGACTAAAACTCAGTCACACAGAGAGCTGTGGCACTGTATAGAAGAGAGACCAAGGTATGGCAGCCCAGACAAACGGCAGTCTGTGATACCAAAGAACCAGAGACCAATGTGAGCTGACCCACGCAACTAGAGTTGAGTGACTTCTGTGCCTAGGCTTAAGGGAAAAATAGGGTGGCTTATAATAGCATAGGAACATACTTCATAGCAAGTTATGCTGGTAACCCATGGGTGTGCTTTTTTGGCAGCTCAAATCAGTCTCATGTTATTTATAACCTTTGAAACCTACTGGAGGGTCAGCTGTGACTTGGAATTGACTCACAGCAATGAGAGGGAGAGAAAGAGAGAGAGAACTATATAAAACTTACTCAAGTAAGGCAGAGGCCGAGGCCACAGGGCTGAGGGTCAAGAGAGGCCTGCCTTTTGTTTACAATTGCAAGGAGTTGGAAACAACCTAAATGCCCATCAACAAACGAATGGGTAGAGAAGCACAATGGAATACTATGCTGCATTGAAAAACAAGGAACTCATGCAATATTATTCAAAATGGGTGACCCTGGAGGACATTATGCTGAGTGAGGTATCTCAGT
>NW_006399776.1:22912409-22918604 GCF_000299155.1 Elephantulus edwardii
TTTCACCTCTACAGTGCTAGCACATAGTCAATGTTCTACAAATAGAATAAGGATAATATTATGATTATTCCTTTATGTTTCCATCCTGGACATTCTCCTAATTCCCTGATTCTAAATAAAATAGCTTAAAATGACATTTGGGGATTTATTTCTCCCTCTCTCTATTCTAAGAAGCAAGTGAATTCAAGTCTTCAAACATGTATTGAGGCAAAAAAACTTCCATAGTACAAATTAGAAAGCTAAATGAGAAAACAAAGTATTTGTAACTTAGTACTTATTATCTGCTGGAGGGCCAGTTATATGTCAATTCCAACTTGACAGCAAGCAACAATTATCATGACCTGTCTTGGCAGACACATAATCAGAATGCTTCTTCTTCTTGTTTTTTTTTTTCCAGAATGCTTCTTAAAAGCATGGATGGTGAGATTTAGTATCATGTCTTTGAAGATGCTAGAAGAGAGACCATATCAGTGAAAAAGAGGAAGACCTCAGCGAGATGAACCGACACAGTGGCTGAAACAACTGAAGAGGCAGTGTTACATTGTGTTGTACTTAAGGTAGCTGAGTCAGGAGCAACTGAATAGCATCAAACAACATGACCAAGCCTTAGACTTGAAGATAATACTTAAATCTGCTTTTAAAAACTTTATTTTATTAATTTTTTTTGTGTGTGTGTACTGTTAAATCTGATCTGACTGGTACAGGAGGAGATTGCCCCTCCTTCTCCAGCAGAGCATCTGGTGGATTTGAACCGTGTGCCTCCGGGATTGCAGTGCAGCTTCTTGCCACTAGTCCACCAGAGCTCCCTTGACTTTTTTTCTTTTCTTTAACTCTGTTGAATTTTTTTTAAATTTTTTTTTTATTTTATTATTTTAGTGTGCGTGTACCGTCAAATCAGATCTGACTGGTACAGGAGATTGCCCTTCCTTCCCCGGCAGAGCATCTGGTGGATTCGAATACTCTGTTGAATTTAATATCATATTTTTTATGTGAGTTCATTTTGTTCTTCAATTTCTTTTTCCTACCTTATGCATTATCACAACTCGATGGTACACAACCACAACATCACAATTAAAAATCTAATAGAGTGCAGTGCAGCACAATGGACATTCAAATTACTATTTTTTGGTTTCCATGGATGTTGTCATGTGCCACTGAGTCGCCTGCGACTCACAGCGACTTTGTGTTCAATAGCTGTGAATTCTGCCCTATCCTGAGCCAATCTCACTGACTCCAAAATACCTGCCCCCATTACCTTAATTATGGAGTCAATCTCATCCAGGGTTTTCCTTTCCTGCACCATTCCACCACCCTTCCAAGCATGTCTTTCTCCAAGGACTGGTCCTTCCTGGCCACATGCCCAAAGTATATGAGGTGGAGCTTCAAAATCCCTGCCTTCAAGGAGAAACTTAGTTTCATCCTCTCAAAGACGAACCTGTTTGTTATCCTAGCAATCCATTGTTATGTCAACACTCTCCTCCAGCACCACAACTCAAAGGCATTAATTCTTCTTCTATCATCCCTAGTCATTGTCCAGCTTTCTGATGAATAGCAAGTGTGAAGACCATGTCCTGTATCAGGTACACCTTAGTCCTTAGACTGACATTGTTACTCTTTAGTACTTTGGAGAGGCCCATGACAACAGATTCTCCCAGTGCAAGTCACCTTGATTTCCTGTTAGTGCCAAGAGTATTGACTGTGGTAGTGAGCAAGCTGAAATTGTTAACAGTCTCAATCTCTTCTCCATCTATGATAGTAATGGCAATTGGCCCAGTGCTCAGAATCTTTGTCTTCTTGATGTTGTGCTTCAATCCATATTGAAGACAATAGTCCTTCTGCAGCAAATGCTTCAGGTCCTCCTCAGTTTCAAGAAGCAAGGCTGTGTCATCAGCATATTGCAGGTTGTTGATGAGTCTTCCTCCAATCCTGATGCCACATTTCTCCTCATAAAGCCCAGCTTCCCAAATGATCTGTTCTGTATACAGATTGAAAAGTATGGAGACAGGATGCATACCTGATGCACTCCCTTCCTGATTTTGAATTATCCAGTGTTTCCTTGCTCTGTTCTGACAAGTGCTTCCTGGTCCAAGTATAGGTTTGGCATTAACACAATCAAGTGTTCTGGGATTCCCATTCTTCTCAAGGTTAGCCACAATTTGTTGTGATCCACACAGTCAAATGCCTTTGCATAGCCAATGATATGCAGATAGACATTCCCCTGACACTCTTTGCTTTTGACCAAGATCCATATGACATTGGCAGTATCTCTGGTGCCATGGCTTCTTCTGAATTCAGCTTGTATTTCTGATAGTTCCAGTCATTTCTGGATAATTTTCAGCAAGATTTTGCTTACACGTTATATTAGTGATATTGTTCAATAATTTCCACATTCTTGTCAGGTCACTTTTTTTGGGGATGGGGAATAAATATGGATCAGTTGGCCCAATAGTTGTTCTAAAGATTTCTTGGCACTCCCTGGTGAGCATGTCTAGGGCAGCATCTGTTTGTTGAAATATGTCCATTGGTTTCCATCAATTCCTGGGGCCTTGTTTCTTGCCAATTCTTTCAGAGAAGCTTGAACTTCCTCCTTCATCATCATTGCCTCTTGATCATATGTTGTTTCATTAAATTCTTCTATGTTAGCCAATTCTTTGTTACAATAACTCTGTACTCCTTCCATCATGTGTGTGTGTGTGTGTGTGTGTGTGTGCCATCAAATAAGATCTGACTTGTACAGGAGGAGATTGTCCCGCCTTCTCCAGCAGAGTATCTGGTGGATTTGAACTATGCATCTCTGGGATTGCAGTGCAGTTTCCTGCCACTAGGCCACCATAGTTCCCTCTTCCATCTTTTTTTAATGGCTTCTGGATTATTCAGTCCTTAAGTATTGTAACTTGAGGCTTGAATTTGTTCTTTAGGTCCTTTAGCTTAAGAAATGCAGAGCAAGTTCAACTCTTATTGATTTTCCAACACCAGCTCTTTGCACATTTCATTATAATAATTTGCTTTCTCTTTCTGAGACACCCTTTGAAATCTTCTATTCAACTCCTTAACTTCCTGCTTTCTTCCCTTTACTTTGGCTTCTCAACTCTTTAGTGCAATATTCAGAGTCTCTTCTGACATCACCTGTTTTTTCTTCCTCCTCTGTCTTTGTAATAACCTTTTGCATTTTTCATGGATGGTATTCTTGATATCCTCCCACAGCTCAGCTGGTTTTCATTCATTAGTTTTAAAAGCCTAAAATCTGTTCCTGAGATGGTTTTTAAATTCAGGTGGGATAGACTCAGGGTCAAATTTTGGTTCACCTAAATTTCCCTTTCTTTCCCATCATAGTCTTCTACTTCAATCTTTAGACAGGTTAAAAGGTTGAGGCCAGTAGGTAAAATAGTAGTTAGAATTACAGTATTTGCTAATCAAGTAACTTAAGTGCTGGATAGCTGATTGAAACAAAACATTTCATTCATTACATACATCCTCATATACATGACATCATGGAGAAGGCAAAATGTAATTTAAAAGAAATAAAATACCAAAATGGACATCAGAAGAGACTCTGAATCTTGTTCTTCAACATAGATGGGTCAGAACAAAGGGAAGAAATGATGAAGTAAGAGAGCTGAACAGAAAATTTCAGAAGGGCCATTCAAGAAGACAAAGCATTATAATGAGATGTACAGAGAGCCAGAGTTAGAGAACCAAAAGGGAAAAACACACCTGGTATTTCTCAAGCTGAATGAACTGAAGAACAAATTCAAGAATTAAGTTCTAACACTGAAGCATCTATAGGCAAAATACTAAGTGATGCAGGAAGCATCAAAAAAAGATGGAAAACACAGAGTACCAAAAGAATTGGTTGACACGAAGCCATTTAAAGAAGTTGTATATGATTAAGAGATTGAGGATGTTAACAATTCAGCTTGCTTGGTTCCACAGAATACTCTTGGCACCAGTAGTCAGGAAATCAAAACACAAATTGCATTAGAAAAATCTGCTGTCAGGAATCTCTCGCGTGCTAAAGAGTGTCAGTCTAGAGACTAAGGTGTGCCTGATCCAGGCCATGGTCTTTGCAATTACTTGCTACACATCAGAGAGCTGGGTAATGACAAAGGATAACAGAAGAATCAATGCCTTTGAGTTGTGGTGCTGGAGGAGAACACAGAATATATCATGGACTTCTAAGAGAATAAACAGGTCTGGTCTGGAGAGGGTGAGATGAAGTTTCTTCTTGGAGGTAAAGATTTTGAAACTATCTCACATACTCTGGGCATGTTACCAGGTGGAACCAATCATTGGAGAAGAACATCATGCTTGGAAGGGTGGAAGAACAATTCAGGAGAGGAAGATCCTGAAGGAAATGGATTGACTCAGTGACTGGGGTAATGAGGGTAGATGTGTTAAAGCAGTGAGATTGGCTCAGGATAGGGCAGAGTTCAGAGCTATTGTGCTTAGGGTTGCTATGAGTCTCAGGCAACTCAACAGCCCATAACAACAGTAGTGCTGAAGGAAGAAGTCCAGGCTGCACTGAAGGCATTGGCAAAAAAATAAGGTTCTAGGAATTGGTGGATTACCAGTTGAGGTTTTTATACAAAGAGGCACTAGTCTTTGGAAAAAGATGTCATGCTCGTAAAAGTAAAAAGTCAGTGAAAGAGAATATTCTCAGTGAGACAGATTGACAGTGACTGGTACAATGGGCTTCAGTATGGCAGATTGTTCAGAATAGAACAATTTGGACTAGAAATAGGGTTCTGATGGAGCTGTTGTGTATGGAGTTGACAGGGCAGCAGTTAACATATATTCCTATCAGAGAAGTTGGGCCAACTGGAAAAAGGTGGATGGGGATTGTAAAAATGGCATAGCATAGCTGTGTACTTATGTAGCAGAGGTATCTGACCTCCTCTAATTTCATAAGGGAGGACCATGATCAACAGCCCAAAGTTGATTCATATGAAAGAGATTGGTCATGTCTCCTCCCTCTGACCTTTTTACCAATACTTATACTAACAGGCCTTCCCATGGCATTCTTAAATCTTCAGCTAGATTCTATAACTCATTGCAAAGGCCAAAGAGAACTCCTAGACAATACTTATAAGTGTGGAATTTGTTAAGGAAGTAAAAGATTCCAGTTCAGAATCATAAATGACTCAAGATACAGTTTATTGGTCAGGACAGCTTCTTCTTGGCCTATAGACAGGCTTCTCTTTGACTCTTGGCCTTTCAATTTTGGGTCTCCTCATTCAGTTTGGCCTTTGCCCTGTTCAAGTAAGTGTTACAGGCCCCTTTAGCTACACCAGTACCCACAGGTACCCTATTCTTCTAGCAAATCTCCTGCCCAGAGGTACTCAGATGTTGTGCTCAATGAGCTGGAAAGCTAATTGAGCCATCTCTTACATCTCCAGTGTTAAAGGCCTTACTCCTGGGTCTTGGAGGTTCTCAGCACAAGGACTCTAAAGCATGTGCTTCACTCACATCTCCTATTCTTGGTGGTAATCAAGTACATGCTTTGCTTTAAAATTCTCTTTTTAAGTTTAGCAGAATGGCAAAAATGACCAGTTTAGGTCATTATGGTTTCATATACCTGATTTTCATGGTCCCACCCACATAAAGGTGGCATGCATCTTATTTGTATTATTTGCAAACTATCCAGTCCCTTGTGTAGTCCACAAAACTCAAACTCATTGCCATCCAGTCAGAATTAACTTGTATTTGACCCTCCATTGGTTTTCCAAGGTTTGTAAATTGCATTGAAAGAGACTGCCTGTCTTTCTCCTACTGAAGGACTGGTGAATTCAGACTTCCAGAGATGTGTGGTCTTTAGGTTAGAAGCTTAAGTCCTTAAGGACTAAGACACCAGAGCTCCCAAGGTGGCTCACCAGCCCCTTATTTACATAGTCCCAAGCAGTTGAAGAAAAAATAGATGATTTCTACCAACTTTTACAGTCGGAGATAGATCGAATATGCAATCAAGATGCATTGATAATAATGGGTGACCGGAATGCAAAAGTTGGGAATAGAGAAGAAGAATCAGTAGTTAGAAAACATGGGCTTGGTGACAGGAATGAAGCTGGAGATAGAATGATTGAATTTTGTACAATCAATGATTTATTCATTGCAAATACATTTTATAAGAGACACAAACGCAGGTTATACACATGGATTTCACCTGATGGTATGCATAGGAATCAGATCGATTACATC
>NW_006399776.1:22920179-22920882 GCF_000299155.1 Elephantulus edwardii
AAAAAGCGTATCGCGATGGGAAAGTCTGCTGTTAGGGACCTCTCTAAAGTACTCAAGAACAACAGTGTCTCTCTGGAGACTAAGGTGCGCCTGATCTAAGGTGCGCCATGGTCTTTGCAATCGCTTGTTATACATCAGAGAGTTGGACAATGACTAGAGAGGACAGAAGGAGAGTTGATGCAGTGTGTTAGAGGCAGTGCAGTTGGCGCAGGACAGAGCAGGGTTTAGGGCTGTTGTGCATAGGGTCGCTATGAGTCGCAAACGACTCGACGGCACATAACGACAACAACAACAAGCAGTTATTTGATAGAAGCTAGAAGACAATGCAAGAAAGCTCATATAAATCAATTTACTGTACTGCAGAGTATTCCTAAAAAATTCTCTACACATAAATCATAAGATATGATTCACTAAAGTTAACTACCATCTATTGAATACTCATATGAGTGGCAAAAGAGATGTATCTACAAGAAAGGCTCTTATAATGTTCTGAGAATGGGATATAATACTTGAAATGTCTAAAAAATAAAGCACACTTGAAAACTAAAGCCATGCCTGTTGCCAGCAAATTTTGACTCATGGTAACCTCATGTGTTAAACAGTAGAACTGCATCATAGGGATTTCTGGGCCATAATCTCACAGAAAGAGACCTTCCTTCTGTGGTACCATGAGGTGTGTTAGAAGCTCCAATCTTTTTTTTTA
>NW_006399776.1:22921117-22937128 GCF_000299155.1 Elephantulus edwardii
CTGTAGTTGCAGCTCCTTACCACTAGGCCACCAGAGCTCCCCTAGAAGCTCCAATCTTTGATCACAAACTGTGCCACCCATTGACCTCAAAACATGTGTTGTTGTTGCACTGCAATCCCAGAGGTACACGGTTCGAATCCACCAGATGCTCTGCTGGAGAAGGAGGGGGCAATCTCCTCCTGTACCAGTCAGATCTGATTTGACGGTACACATAAATATAATACAATAAAAAAAAAAGAAAGAAAGAAAACATGTGTTGTTGCTATTGTTTGGTACTGTACAGTTGGTTCTGACGCATAAGAACTTGATGTTCAACAGAACAAAACACTGCCCAGTCCTGCAACACCCTCACAATCATTACTAAAATTGAGCTCACTGTTGTTGTTTTCTTTGTTGTGTACTCCTGAGTCATATCTAACCGGTACAGGAGGAGATTGTCCCTCCTTCTCCAGTGGAGCATCTCATGGATTTGAACCACGCTCCTTCGGGATTGCAGCACAGCTTCTTGTAACTAAGCCACCAGAACTCCCTTTGAGCTCACTGTTGTAAAAACGGTGACAATCCATCTTGTTGAGGGCTCTCTATTTCACTGACCTACAATTCCAAGTATAATGTCCTTCTTCAGGAACTAGTTCTTCATAATAACATGTCCAAAGAATATGAGATGAAGTTTTGCCATCTTTACCTCCAAGGAGCACTGTAGCTATACTTCCTCCAAGACGGATTTGTTTATTCTTCCAGCTGTTGATAGCATGTTATTATTGCTGTGCCATCGAGTTGCCTGTGACTCATATCGACCCTATGAATAATAAAAAGGAATCCTGTCCTATCCTGAGCCAATCTCATTGTCTCTGAGACACCTACGCCCATTGCCCCAGTCACGAAGTCAATCCACCTCATCCAGCGGCTTCCTCACCTGCACTGTCCCTCCACCCTTCCAAGCCTGATGTCTTTCTCCAAGAATTGGTTCCTTTTGGTAACATACCAAAAGTATGTAAGATTGAGCTTCAAAATCCTTGCCTCCAAGGAGAAATTTCATTTCACCCTCTCCAGAACAGATTTGTTTGTTCTCTTGGTAATCATAGTATGTTTGACACTCTTCTACAGCATCACAACTCAAAGGCATTGATACTTTCCCCCTCATCCTTAGTCACTGCCCAGCTCTCTGATGTACAACAATTAACTGCAAAGACCATGGCCTGGATCAAGGGCACCTTAGTCTCCAGACTGACACTGTTGCTCTTCATTACTCAAGAGAGGTCCCTGACAGTAGACTTACCCAATGCAACTTATCTTTTGATTTCCTGACTGTTGGAGCCAAGAGTGTTGATTGTGGAACCAAGCTGTAATGGTTAACAATCTCAATCTCTTCTCTATTTATCATTATGTTACCAGTTGGCCCAGTGGTGAGAATATTTATTTTCTTGATTTTGAGCTGCAATCTATATTGAAGATTGCAGTCCTTGTCCTTCTGCAGCAGATGCCTCAGGTCCTCCTCAGTGTCAACAAGCAAGACTGTGTCATGTGCATAATGCAGGTTGTTGATGAGTCTTCCTCTAATCCTGATGCCACACTCCTGCTGATAGAGCCCAGCCACCCAGATGATGTGTTCTGCATATAGATTGAAAAGGTATGGAGATAGGATGCATCCCTCACACACTCCTTTCCTGATCCTGAACAATAAACATAGTGTTTCCTTGCTCTGTTCTAACTACTGCCTCCTGGTCCAAGTACAGGTTTCACATGAGCACAATTAAGTGTTCTGGGATTCCCATCCTTCTCAAGGTTAGCCACAATTCAGTATTTTTAGCTAATATCACAAAAGACATCAATTCTTCTTTGGTGTTCCTTACTCATTATGCTGTTTTTAAATGCATATGAAGTGACTGAAAATATCCCGGTTCGGGTCAGGTGTACTTTATTCCTGAAAATGACATCTTTGCTTTTTATCACTTTCAAGAGAAGGACTGATGGCTGGAGATTGTATAATAGAGTCTTCCAAGACCAATAACTTGTTAATTGGAAATATCTCATTCTGAAACACACACAGCAACTTGTCCTGTTGTGTCCTCTCAAAATATATATCAGTTTCGCTGGGCCAGTGATGCTCAGTGGTTTGTCAGATATGTAATGATGTGAATAATGCCCATGATATGATGAGTCAACCAGTTCTAAAAGGATTAAGGTGGGTTACAACATCAAGTCACAGCCTAGATCTAAAATAAAGGTAGTTTCTATCACACATGGGATAAAAATACAAAGACGTGAGTTGAGGAGTAACTTGAGTGGTATTAAGAAAGATGAGTTAGGAGTAGAACATATTCCTTGGAAGATATTCCTGTGCTAAGAACTTCTGAGTCCCAAGGGAAGAATGATGCTGAAATACATGGAGATTTCCAAGGAATAGTGGAAAGATGTTGAAAGAAACAGGGACCTTACCCTACAATCAACAGAAAGAAGAACCTTTCACCTAGAAGCTGATGGTATTTGTACTATTTCTTTTATAGCAGCACTAGATAACTACAGTGACTATACATGTTGATGTCTCTAGATGGAATACATAGGAATCAAACTGACTACATCTTAGAAAGAGATGCTACAGAAGCTCAATATGATCAGTCAGGAGGTCAGGGGCCACCTACTAAAAAGCTCATCTACGGGAAGCCAAACTTTATACCAAATATTATATGAAAACCCTTGTTCAGGAATTGAAGGAATTACAGATTTAGAAGTTAGGATTTCTCTTGTGGCAGATCACAGAAGAGCTGTTTGTTTCCTGTAGACAGGAGACAGCTGGGGCCCCCCTACAGAGGGAGTGTTACTACCTGTGAAATACTTCCTGAGCTAGAGCATTAGGTTGACAATAGAGAAAAATTTGGCTTCATTTACAAGGAATTCCTTTTATAATTTGCTTCCCCTGATTATCAATAAATACACAGAGAAACATGACTTGGGGTCTTCAGTCAAGAACTGCTGGCCTCCTGTTTTATGCTCTATCTCATTCCTGGCTGTTTGTCTCATTATTAATAATTATAAAATTATTCCATCATTTGGGATCCTCGGTCTGCAACATTCATCAATTATTCATATTCAAGTTCAAGACAAAGCAGAACAAAATGCATATATTGCTGTTGTGTGCCACCAAGTCAACTATAAACTCATAGTGACCCTATGAACAACGGAGCTGAACCTCACCCTACCCTGCACCATCATCATGATCTCTGTCGTAATCAAGCCCATGGAGGAGTCAATGTCAATTCATCTTGTTAAAAGTTTTCTCGTGGAGCTCTGGTGGTCTAATGGCAAGAAGCTGCATTGCAATCCTGAAGAACACAGCTCAAATCCACCAGATGCTCTGCTGGAGAAGAAGGGGCAATCTCCTCCTGTGTCAGTTGGATCTGATTTGACAGTACACAACAAGAAAAAAATTTTAAAAAGTCTTCCTCTTTCTTTGACTCCCCCCCCCCCCCACCTTTCAAAGCAAGATTTCTCTCTCCAATGATTGATTCCTCCTAGGAACAGGCCCAAAGTGAGATGAAATTTCACCATCCTTGACTCTAAGGAGCACTCGAGTTGCACTTCCTTCAAGACAGTTTTGTTTGTTCTTTTAGCAGTCCATGATATACTTGGCATTCTTTAATATTATCACAATTCAAAGGTACTGATTTTTCTTCAGTCTTGTTTATTCATTGTCCAATGTTCAGATGCATAGAAAGGAATGGAAAAGACCATGGCTTGGATCAGGTATGCCTTAGTCTTTAAACTGACATTCTTGCTCTTCAAAACTTGAAGAGTTCTTGACAGCAGATTTCCCCAATGCTACACATCTTTTGATTTGACTGCTTCTGCTGTGAGTGTGCTGTTTTTCATAGGGTTTTCAAAGGCCTGTTATTTCAGAAGTTTCTGGCGAATCCTTCTTCATAGTCTGTCTTGGAAGCTCAGCTTTAATACAATATCTGAAAAACATTTCACCCCAAAGAGCAGATGATAGACAAGCAAACATAAACTTATTCGGGCTATTAAAAGCATCAGCATGCAAAGACATGTCAACATGCAAAGACACTTCTTCATTACAAAATCTGACAGATGAATCTGCTACCCTTTTGTTGTTTGTCCCATCCCATCCCTCCTCCCCAACACTCTTGGTACTAAAAATCAGGAAATCAAAAGATGAATTGCCAGGGAGCTCTGGTGGCCTAGTGGCAAGAAGCTGCACTACAATCCCAAAGGCACATGGTTCAAATCCACCAGATGCTTTGCTAGAGAAGGAGGGGCAATCTCCTCCTGTGCCAGTTGGATCTGATTTGATGGTACACAACAAGAAAAGGGGGGCGGGGTGGGGGGGAGAGGAGGAGAGACATTAATTGTGTTGACAAAATCTGTTGTCAGGGACCTCTCCAGAGTGCTAAAGAGCAATGATGTCAGTCCAGAGACTAAGGTGTATCTGATCTAGGCCATACTCTTCTCATCTGCTTGCTATGCAAATGAGAACTAGACAATAACTAAGGATGACAGAAGATGAATCAATGCCTTTGAGTTGTGGTGCTGAGGAAGAGTACTGAACATACCATAGACTGCCAAGAGAACAAACAAGTCTGTCCTGGGAAAGGTAAAACCAAGTTATTCCTTGAAGAAAAGGATTTTGAAGCTCCAGCTCACATATTTTGGGCATGTTGCCAGGAGGGACCAGTCCTTGGCAAAGGACATCATGCTTGGATGGATAACCAGCCCAGGAGAAGACACTGGATGAAATAGAATTACACAGTAGCAAGGGAGGCAGGTTTATCAGACAGTGAGATTGGCTCAAGATAGAGCAAGGTTCAGAGCTATTCTATTGTCTGTAGGGTCACTATGAGTCATAGTCAACTTGATGTTGTTGTTATGTGTCGTCGAGTCGCCTGCGACTCATAGCGACCCTATGTACAACAGCCCTAAACTCTGCTCTGTCCTGTGACAATCGCACTGTCTCTGACACTCCCATCCCATTTACCCCAGTCACTGAATCAATCCACCTCATAGAGGGCCTTCCCCTCCTGTGCTGTCCCTCCACTCCACCAAGCATGATGTCCCCCTCCAAAGACCGGTCTCTCCTAATAACATGTCCAAAATATGTTAGATGGAGCCTCAGAATCCTTGCCTACAAGGAGCCTTCCGATTTAACCCTTTCCAGGAAGAATCTGTTTGTTTTCCTAGCAGTCCATGGAACCCTCAATACTCTTCTCCAGCACCACAGCTCAAAGGCATCAATTCTCCTTCTCTCCTCCTTGGTCATTGTCCAATTCTGTGATACATAACAAGTGATAGTAAAGACCATGGCCTGTATCAGATGCACCTTAGTCTCCAGAATGACACCATTGCTCTTCAGTACTTTGGAGAGGTCCCTAACAGCAGACTTTCCCATTGCCATACGTCTTTTAATTTCCTGGCTACTGGTGCCAAGAGGGTTGACTGTGGAGCCAAGCAAACTAAAGCTGTGAACAATCTCAATCTCTTCACCATCCATCCTGATGCTGCCAATTGGTCCAGTGGTGAGAATCTTTGTCTTTTTAACATTGAGCCTCAATCAATATTGGAGGCTGCAGACCTTGACCCTCTGCAGCAAGCACTTCAGGTCCTCCTCAGTCAATTTTTTCTCCTTCTATCATGATGTTGCTTATTGGTCCAGTGGCGAGCATTTCTGTTTCTCTATTTTGAAGTATAACACATATTGAAGATCGTAGTCTTTGATCTTCTATAGTAAGTGCTTTAAGTCTATTTCACTTTCTGCAAGCAAAGTTGTGTCATAATACAGATTGTTGATGAGTATTCCTTCAATCCTGATGCTACAGTCTTCCTCATTTAGTCCAATTCAAAAAGACAAAGCAATGTATTATAGAAAAGTTCAAAAAGCTGGAGCTAGAAAACCAAAAGAGAAGAACAAGCTCAGCATTTCCTAAGCTGAAAGAACTAAAGAACAAATTCAAGCCTTGAGTTGCAACACTGAAGGATTCAACGGGAAAAATACTGAATGATGCAGGAAGCATCAAAAGGAGATAGCCGGCATACACAATCACTGTATCAAAAAAGAACTGATTGACAGTGAATAATTTTAGGAAGTAGCATACGGTCAAGAATTAATATCAGGGAAGGAAGAAGTACAAGCTATACGGAAGACACTGGCAAAAATAAGGCCCTAGGAATTGATGGAATGCCAACTGAGGTGCTTCAGGAAACAGAAGCAACCCTGTCCATGCTCACTCATCTCTGCCAACAAATACAGAAGAGAGCTTACTGGTCCCCTGACTGGAAGAGATCCATATTTGTTTCCATTCTCAGAAAAGATGATCCAACAGACTTGAAATTATCAAACAATATCACATAGAAGTAAAATCTTGCTGAAGATTATAAAAAAAAATTACTAGAACAGTACATTGACATGATGTGCAAGAAATTCAAGCTGGATTCAAAAGAGGCTGTGGAATGAGGGATATCATTGCTGATGTCTTAGAATCTTGGCTGAAAGGAAAAAATACAAGGGGAAAAAGTTTACTTAATATGCAAAGGCATTTGACTGTGTGGATCATACCAATTTATGGATAATATTGAGAAGAATGGAAATCCCAGAACACTTAATTGTGTTCATGTGAAACCTCTACATAGAACAAGAAGCAGTTATTTGAACAGAATAAGGGAACTCTGCATGATTTAAAATCAGGAAAGGTGTACCATCAGGGTTACATCCCTTTTCCATACTTATTCAATCTGTATGCTTAACAAAATATTTATAAATACCTAAAAACATGGTAATTGTTATGTGCCATCGAATCGCTTGCAACTCACAGTGACCCTATATACAACAGCCCTGAACCCTACTCTATCCTGTGCCAACATTTTTGTCTCTGAAACACCGACCCTTATTGCCCCAGTCACTGAATCAATCCATCTCATCGAGGGTCTTCCTCTCTTGTGCTGTCCTTCCACCCTTCCAAGCATGATGGCCCTCTCCAAGGACTGGTCCCTCCTTGCAATATGCCCAAATTATGTTAAAAATGCTTGTTGTTGTTGTTATGTGTCATTGAGTCACTTGCAACTCATAGTGACCCTATGTCCAACAGCCCTAAACTCTGTTCTATCCTGTGCCAACCTCACCATCTCTGACACACTCATTCCCACCACCCCAATCACAGAATCGATCCATCTCATCGAGGGTCTTCCTCTCCTGTGCCGTCCCTCCACTCTCCCAAACATGATGTCCCTCTCCAAGGACGAGTCCCTTCTTGCAACATCCCCAAAGTATGTTAAAGCTTCAGAATCCTTGACTCCAAGGAGCATTCGGCTTCACCCTCTCCAGGACAAACCTGTTTGGTCTTCTAACAGTCCATGGTATATTCAACACTCTTCTCCAGCACCACAGCTCAAAGGCATCAATTCTCTTTATATCATCCCTAGTCACTGTCCAACATTCCAATGCATAGCACGTAATTGCAAAGACTTTAGCCCGGATCAGGTGCACCTCAGTCTCCAGCCTGATGCCGTTGCTCTTCAGTACTCTTGAGAGTGCCTCACAGCTGACTGTCCCAATGCAATTCGTCTCCTGATTTCCTGCCTGCTATTACCAAGAGTGTTGACTATGGAGCCAAGTAAACTAAAACTGTTAACTATCTCAATCTCTTTACCATTCATACTGTTGCTGCCAATTGGCCCAGTGGTGAGAATCTTTTTTTCTTGATGTTAAGCTTCAATCTGTATTGAAGGCTGTAGTCCTTGACCTTCTGCAGCAAGCGCTTCAGGTCCTGCTCATTTTCTGTAAGCAGGGTTGTGTCATCTGCATAACACAGGTTGTTGATGACTCTTCCACCAATCCTGATGCCACATTCCTCCTCATACAGCCCAGTGTCTCCGATGATCTGTTCTGCATACAGATTGAAAAGGTATGGAGACAAAATACATCCCTGACAGACCTCCTTCTTGATTTTGAACCAGGTAGTTTATACTTGCTCTGTTCTGATGACTTCCTTCTTGGTCTAAGTATAGGTTTCGCATAAGCACAATCAAATGTTCTGGAATCACCATTCTTCTCAGAGTCAGCCATAGCTTGTGATCCACACAGTCAAAAGCCTTTACACAGTCAATGAAGCAAGACCCATCTAACACTAGCTATAAAAAATTCTTGAAGACAACTCAAAATAACTTGGGATATCTTCAAAATAATGGCACAATCAACAGAATGAAATCATAGGACAGTTTTCTAGATATGCCTCTAAAGGAGTCTTGAGCAATGCATAAGATGAATTGCTAAGGTGGTTAAGAAGAGAAAAAACATACGCATCTTGGGAATTAACAGGGTAAATGTCAGAGCAAAGGAGCTTATATGGCAAGGTAAGGAAAGTTAAGGGAGTCTGAAAACCAAGATAAGGCAACTCTTAGAGCTGGGTTAACACTGATAATGACTGGGGCAATGAGGGTCGGTGTGTCAGGATTAGTGAGACTGGCTCAGCACAGGGCAGGGTTCAGAGCTGCTGTACACAGGCTCACTATACATCACAGGCGACTCAACAGCACATAACAACACTAACACACCATATTGGTTGTTTTTTTATTTAAGCCTCCTGTTTAGAGTCAACAAGACCTTGCAGAAGGCCTTTGCATTTAATGTTGGTCATTATTATATTTTGGAGGAACATTCTTCTTACTGGTACAGCACTCTTCTGTCAATATGCTGTACAGAGGTAACCTGGGGTTGCTGTAATGCTGAACCTTGTACCACTGGGGGTCAAACACCATAGTGCTTACCCATGGTGGGCAGTGTTTGGTGAGGCTCCCAGTTTAAGACTGGTTTGGAAGCAGGAGTGGCATCCACTTCCTAAACAACCTGCCTCCAGAAACTCTATGAACTTTGATAAATGTCAATAGTTATGGAAAGGCTTCAGGCCTTTTGTTCATAGGGTTGCTATGAGTTGTCCTCAACTTGAAGGCAAACAACAATAGTAAATAATTTTACAAACATTCGAGAATAAAAAGGGAGAACTCGCTCTGCACCTCTCAAGCTGAAAGAACGGAAAAACAAATTTAGGCCTTATGTCACAATGTTGAAAGAAGCTATGGGTAATATATTGAATGACCCAGAAAGCATCAAAAGACGGAATACACAGAGTCACTGTACCAGAAATAATTGATTGACACTGAAAAATTTCAGGAAGTACCATATGAACAAGAGCCAATGGTAATGAAAGAGGAGGTGGAAGCTGCATTAAAGGCATTAGGAAAACTCAGGCTCCAGGAATCAATGGGATACCAATTAACTTGTTTCAATTAACAGATGCAGCCTTGGATGCACTCATCTGTCTATGCCGGGAAATTTGGAGGACAGCTATTTGGCCAATGGACTGGAAGAGGTCCATATTTTTTCCTATTCCTAAGAAGAGTAATCCAATTGAATGTGGAAGTTATCAAACAATATAGTTGATATCACAAGCAAGCAACATACTGCTGAGGATCATTCAAAATGGCTGGAACAGTACATAGATAGGGAATTGCCAGAAGTTCAAGCAGGATTTAGAAGGGGCTGTGGTACCAGGGATATCACTGTTGATGTCAGATGGATCCTAGCTGAAAGTAAGGAATACCAGAAGAATGTTTGTGTTTTATTGACTATGCAAAGGCATTCACCTGTGTGGATCATGACAAGTTGCTGCTGACATTGAGAAGAATGAGAATCCCAGGACACTTGATTGTGCTCATGAGAAACCTATACCTGGACCAGGAGGCTGTTGTATGAAAGGAGCAGGGGAACATTGCATGGTTTGGAATTGGGAAGGGAGTGTGTCAGGGATGTATTCTGTCTCCATACCTTTTCAGTCTATATGCTGAGCAAATTATCTGAGAAGCTGGACTCTATGAAGAGGTGTGGCATCAGGATTGTAAGGGAGACTCATCAATAACCTGTGTTATGCAGATGACACAACCTTGCTTGCTGAAAGTGACGATTTAAAGCACTTGTTGCAGAAGATCAAGGAATGCAGCCTGAAGGCCTGAAGTATGGATTGCATCTCAGAATCAAGAAAACAAAGATTCTTACCACTAGACCAATAGGCCTTGTCATGATGGATGGAAAGGAGATTGAAATCGTCAACAGCTTCATCTTGCTTGGATCCACAATTAATGCTCTTGGTACAAGCAGTGAGGAAATAAAGAGATGTATTACAATGGGGAAACCTGCAATTAGGGACCTTTCCAAATTATTGAGGAGTAGTGATGTCAATGTGAGGACTAAGGTGTGTCTGATTCAGGCCATGGTCTTTCCGATTACTAGCTATGCATCTGAGACCTGAACAATGAATAGGGATGACCAAAAAAGAATTGATGCCTTTGAGCTGTGGTGTTGGAGAAGAGCACTGAACATTCCATGGACGGCCAAGAAAACAAATAGATGTATCTTAGAGATGGTACAGCCAGAGTGCTCTTTGGAGGCAAGAACGATGAGGCTTCATCAACATACTTTGGACATATTGCTAGGAGGTGCTATTCCTTGGAGAAGGACATGAAGTTGGGAAGGGTGGAGGGGTAGTGAAGGAGAGGAAGACCTTCAACCATATGGGTTGACAAGGTGATTGCTGCAATGGGTTATGTGTGTCAGGAGGTACGAGGATGGCACAGGACAGGACTGATTTCAGATCTTTTGTTCATAGGGTCGCTATGAGTCATACCCCACTTGATGGCACCTAACAAAAACATCAGTAAATAATTTAGGGTTTGTAGTACATGCCATGTCATTTTTGTCGCAACTACTCAACTCTGTCATTGTAGTATGAAAGCAGCATGGGCAATATGTAAAAAACACAGCTGTGTTTCAATAAAACTTTATATCCAATGGAATCTTAAGTTCATATACTCTTCATATGTCACACAATATATTACATTTAATATTTGCATTTTAAAATATAAAAACAATTATTAGCTTGTAGGTCAACAAAAATAGAAGGTAAGTTAGAGTTAGCCTACAGGCTGTAATTTGTCAACTTGTGTTTCAGATATGAAATGGAAATATTAAAGATTATGAGATTGTTTAAGTGATCAGGGATGAGCTCATGAGAAAGAATTGATTGTATTTTATTTAGTAAATATGGAGACTGGAGATATTGGTTAAAAACAACTTCAAGATTAAAAGCCTGAAGATCAGAGGCCCTGTCAGGTATCACTGATAGAGTAATGGAAATGAGGCCATTTAGAAGAGGTGATCCCAAAGGAACCATATATTTATTCAGTATGTTAAGTTTCAACTGCTGCCAAACACCTTTAAGGGGAATGTCCTGAAAGCAGCTACCTAGGACTGAGCAATAAAAACAAAAGTAAGGTCAAAGCTAGAAACATACTTGAAGTTTTTAGTAGGAAGTCTATAGTTGAAATGGATTTAATAAGCTTTTCAGGGGATATAAAGTGAGAAAGGCAAGGCCAAGGACTATATCTCAAGCCAAATTCATAGCTCCACAGACCAAGGAAGAGTTCCAATGAAAGAGAAACTTGATAAATGATCCGTTATGGGGGGGAGGGGGAATGTGTCATGGCAGCCAAAGCAGTGAGAATGGGGAAAAAAAGGCAGACTTGGCGAGGTCTGGTGGCCTAGTGGCAAGAAGCTGCAACTGTAATCTCAGAGACACATGGTTCGAATCCACCAGATGCTCTGCTGGAGAAGGAGGAACAATCTCCTTCTGTACCAGTCATATCTGATTTGACAGTACACACAAAAATAAGGAAATAGACTTTTAATCTGTAAGTGTGCGAAGATGGCAGAACAGGTGCAGAAGTCCGTGCTGTTTGTATGTCTAGGTATCATTTGTCGATCACCCATTGCAGAAGCAGTTTTCAGAAAACCTGTCACTGATCAAAACCTTTCAGATAAGTGGATCATTGACAGTGGTGCTGTTTCTGACTGGAACGTGGGCCGGTCACCAGATCCAAGAGCTGTAAGTTGCCTAGGAAATCATGACATTAAAAACATCTCATAAAGCCAGACAGGTTACCAAAGAAGACTTTGCCACATTTGATTATATACTATGTATGGATGAAAGCAATCTAAGAGATTTGAATAGGAAAGGTAATCAAGTTAAAAACTGCAAAGATAAAATTGAACTACTTGGAAGCTATGATCCACAGAAACAACGTATTATAGAAGATCCCTATTATAGGAATGACTCCAACTTTGAGACTGTGTACCAGCAGTGTGTTAGGTGCTGAAAAGCCTTTTTGGAGAATGCTCATTAATGCTGCGTCCATTCCTTGTTAAAAGCCAACAAGATGAACACCTTTACAGTGATGCTCTACATCTTTTAAATCAATCGATGTGTTATAGTGTAATGTTCCATAGTCCAAGGCCATAACTATTTCTTCAGTTAATTTCCTGTTTCTTACCTTAAAAAAATAAACGTGGCTGGAAATCAGTTATTATTGGAAGCAGAATAAATAATTTTTTTTATTCAGATTGTTTATGTTTTAAATTAGTTAAACCTCCCACTTTGCTCTCATTACTGACAAATAGAACAGCAAAATAGTTTTGCATGTGTGTTGCAGCAAGGTAATTTTCTGTTGTTTGGCAAGTAGTAACCTAATGATGGCCATCACTCTGATTTGTTCAATTATAACCTTAATCTCTCAGCTCATTGAAACTTTAAATAACCTACTCTACCTCTCTAGTAAATGACATGAGTAAGTGTATGAAGGACAAGTGTCCTCCCTTTCCTATACTACCTCTCATCTTTTTATCCCAACGCCTTTTGGTGAAGAACATCTCCACAATAGGAGTTCCCAGTCTAGATTAGACATAAGTTACAAACACCACACACTCGTAATACACACTTGTATATTAAAAGAATATGGAAAGATTTAGGAAATCTTTAACATCTTTGTTAATTCTTAATTTTTGACCATTTCATAAGGAAGTCAATTTCTCTACTCTTCCTTGAATGACTTTGCCTTTGCAAATTGAATTCTGTCAAAGACTCTGTTTGCTGTTTAATTCTGTGGTCAGTTTGACAGACATGTTTTTCATTATATGCACCTATAATGCAGATGTCAAATATATATTGACTTAGGTGGGAAAAAGAATTTTAAAAGTTAGAAAAAGAAAGTCTTGTTTTGCTTAAATTCCTAAATATTAATAATTATGAGTATTCAATTAGTTTATAGGAGAATATAGGCAATTTCTGTATACCTTGAGACACTGTAATATAATCAGTTGAATACATATCAGAAAAGATTGTTTTCAGAATAAAACAGGAAATATAAAACTAAGAAATAAATATGTTGTCTGCCTGCAAAAAAAAAAAAAACAAAATAAAAGAAAATTTTTTAAAAATCTGAAAAAAAAGAGGTAGACTTAACTGTGACAAGTACAGTAGTGGTTAAAAAAGATGAAAATTAAGGAAATAAAATGTCTGTAACAGCATTGCTTATGATCTGAGAGATTTTTGTGGTAAGAGAATATTATGAAAGAGGAATTGTATGGAGAGAAAACAGAAGCAAGACATTAAGCCAAGTTTTTCAGAGTTAAGTTATAAAAAGGATGAATGAAGTAAGAAATCAGAAGGGGTGTTATGATTAAAGCATTTTCAGATACAGAAGGCTTCAGTGTATTTATTAAGCAGAAAGAAAAAATTCAATTAAAAATTAAAGAATGAAGACATTAGAAAAGAACTTAAGTTTTCTTCTAGCAAAGATTCTCCCAGAGTAAGAAGTTAAGGTATAAGCTTTTCCTTCCCCTGAGACTGTACAGAAGAAAAAGATGGACACAGAAGTAAAGATTGTTGAGGTGGAGAAAGGAAGACAAAATTGAGATGCATTCTTTTTACTTTGAGGTGATTTCCCCCCTAGTATGGATAATTCAAAATGATAACAGAACTTTATTATAGTTGCTATTGTATTACCTGTCATTACAACCTGTTAGGTTCTGCTTTTCTATCCTTGGTATCTGGGAAAATGGTGTTGTGGAGCACCTGATCATCTCCCCTCTAACTTGATAAGAAGGAATAGAATAAAGATAACAGCCCAAAGTTGACTTCTACCAGGTAAAGATCAGATTTCTTCTCTC
Organism: Elephantulus edwardii; assembly: GCF_000299155.1. Classification (NCBI taxonomy): domain Eukaryota; kingdom Metazoa; phylum Chordata; class Mammalia; order Macroscelidea; family Macroscelididae; genus Elephantulus; species Elephantulus edwardii. Next base: position 22,935,180 of record NW_006399776.1, read on the forward strand.
CAACCTTTTTATCAATTTACTTTTAATAGCAGTCTGCTGGGATCAATAATTTGTTGTAAAGCCATGCAGACCTCACTGACAATACTCATGATAATGGAGTTTTTAGGGAACTAACAGGGTACAACTCAGAACTGAGATCAACTTGGAAATAACAGGAACAACTCAGGACATAGTTCCTCAATCTAGGAAGCTTCTTCTGCCATTGAGTTTTGCTGGGGACCTTCCTCGACAAGCGCTGTAACTCTCAGCTCTTTGGATCAACAAGCCCTATCACAGCCATTTGGCTTTGGTATTCTGCTGTGATACCCTCTTTCCTTGTCTTCCATATTAAAACTCCCTCCCTTTGTCTTCTGGATCTATAAAGCTCTTAGTCCAAAGAACATGCTCCACTCCTGACTCTTGTTTTTGTAGTGCAGTCCTTCCTCCTGCCTCTGAGATGATTCCTCCCCTCCTTAAGTTTTCTACTAGTTTATTTACAAAATTTGAATACATTGTTTTTAAGAACAAATTTTTTTTCAATTTCCCTCACTCCCCCCATCAAATTATACAACCCTATGATTAATCCCCTCCTCCCCCTGCACATCCTCATCCCTCTGCTTCCACCTTCTCCCACCCCTCTTGGATCCTTATACTCTTTCTACAATAATGGTTTTATACAATATTTATCCTTGTGGAGCTGAGTTAGTTCACTCAGCATAATGCTCTCCAGTCCCTCCCAAGATTTCTTTTAAGTCTAGCTGATGGCAAAACTGATCAGTCTCCTTGCAAAGATTCCATATACCTTATTTTCATAGTCCCACTCCCATAAAAGTGCCATGCAATTTTATTTGCATAAAATAAAATTGGACAGCAAGCTGTCCAATCACCTTGGGTGGGCTACAAACACTTGATTTGCATAGTTCCACAGTCATTTAGTTGGAGTTACAAAGACATGCTGGAAAAAGTCATATAAAAGTAATGTGTTGCACCACATATTCTGGCACTCCAGACCTAATATTACTTTCATATCTACAGCTTAAAGTGTTCCAGAACACATATCCCTTTCAATATTATTTTTTAAAGTGATTGAACAGAAAGTAGAAAATACTGTATAATATCATTAATATCACATACAAGTAAAATATTGCTGAAGATTGTTAAAAAATGGCTAGAGAAGTATATTCATGCTGGATTTAGGAGAAGCCATAACATAAGGGATATCACTGCTGATGTCACATAGGTTTTGGCAGAAAGCAAAAAATACGAGAAGAATGCCTATTTGTGTTTTATTGACTACGCAAAGGCTTTTGACCGTGTGGAGCATAACAAATTATGGCTGACATTGAGAAGAATGGGAATCCCAGGACACTAAATTGTGCTCATATGAAACTTATACCTAGACTAAGAAGCTATTATTGTACAGAGAAAGGCAACACTGCATGGTTTTATCAAGAAAGGTCTGACGAGGGCTCTTTCATTTCTTCATACCTATTCAATCTGTATGCAGGACAATGACTGCGGAGTTGGGCTATATGAAGAAGAATGTGGCATCAGGATTAGAATACTCATCAGCAACCTGCTATATGCAGATGACACAACCTTGCTTGCAGAAAGTGAGGAGGATTTGAAATACTTGCAAAGGATCAAAAACAACTGATTTCAATATGGTTTACATGTCAACATCAAGAAAACAAAAATCCTCACCTCCAGGCCAATAGGCAACATCATGATAGAGAAGGGATAGAAACTGTAACTGATTTCATCTTGCTTGGAGCCACAATCCAAGCCCTTGGCACCAGCAGCTTGAAAATCAAAAGACCTATTGCACTGGCAAAATTTGCTGTCAAGCACCTCTCTAAAGTGCTAAGAAGCAATGATGTCAGTTTGAAGACTAAGCTGCACCTGATCCAAACCATAATCTTTTCAATTACTTACTGTTCATCTGAAAGTTGGAGAGTGAATCACGATTA
>NW_006399776.1:22937228-22943242 GCF_000299155.1 Elephantulus edwardii
CTGGAGAAGAGTACTGAATATCCCATGGATTGCCAAAAATACAAACAGGTATGTCTTGGAAAAGGTACAGCCAGACTGCTTACTGAGAGGCAAGGATAGAGAAACTTCATCTCACATACTTTGATCATGTTGTTAGAAGTGTCTAGTCCTTAGGAAAAGGACATCATGCTTAGAAAGGTGGAAGTGCAGCAGATGAATGAAATAGTCTCAACCTGATGGATTGGTATATTGACTGTTAACAGTGGACTCAATATGTCAGAGATGGTCAGGATGGCATAGGGAAGGTCAAGGTGCAGATCCACTATTGCTGAGTTATAGTGAATTTGACAGCACTTAACAACAACAAACTTTATTCAAGTATTTTATTTCCCAAAAGGTACAGCTAATTTCAATAATCTAGCAAGGAACACATGGATGTTTGGCAAAACAATGGTTAGCATCTGTAAGTTACCCAGTGTCCATACTATCATTATTAAACAGTAATGATGTTAACTATTGCATTTCAGATTGCTCAGTATTTTATTTTAAACCTAAACTTCACAATTTTTACAGAAATGAAAAATGGGAATAAACTAAGGTTGGCCACCATCAAATAATATACATGCCTTTTACAAAATGCTATCAACTTCTTGAATTGAATGTTAAGAAAACGATCAATTTCATCACAAAATTACCTTAGTTACCAACCTCAGGTGTGCATAAACCATACACGCTTAGTGTTTATTTCAGTATCTAATTTTAATACTTGTGAAATGAGCTCAGGAAATATACTTTGTCAATAATTTTTATGTATTTTTTCATAAATATATGAAAAAGAAAGAAAACTCATCTCCTTTAGACAGTTCAGGGTGAGACTGTTCATAATCTTAACTATCCCTTTTCTCCCAAGTCACATGTATTTTGGTTAGAACTAAATATATCATACTCCTGGCAGCTCCTTTGCTTGCTTTCTCCTCATTCTGAGCTTGAATTTTCTGCATGACTGAATTCACCTCCAAACTATGAAAAATAAAAGTTTTTTCACTGTTTAATAGATGTGTATGATATGTCACCACTCAGATGATACATGCTTTTATAATGGGCCTTTGACTCATTCAGGGTCATGCTAGCCATGGACTTCCTTAAACGTGATTACTGGAAACATGGCAATTCAAAATCTAATTTCATTTAAAAAAAACAACACAACAACCTGAAAATGGCCACTTAAAGCTCCTGCTGTGCTTAGCAGCACAGCTTCCTCCCCTTCAAGGTGCCAAATAGCTCACCAGTTACAAAAGTCTCTCAAAATCCATTTCTATCAGAGAGGCACAGGATCCTTAACACTGAGCAGGTAAGTAAATAAACCTCAACATTTTCCTACACTTGAAAAGCGTGACTGGACCAATTTAAGACCTCACTTTAGAAGAACTGTAAGCACACAAAGTGCACACTGGTGGCATAGTCCAAAAGACCCAGAATCTCTGTTCAAAACAACCAGCAAAAAAGATGGATCTCTTCCACCTCAGAAACCAAAAAAAGAAGTATCTGAGTGGGTATCGCCTAGAATGACAGTGAGAGTGGACCCGTAGGGCAAAATGAGGTCTCAGCAAATGGAGTCTATGTAATCCAAGAATTCCACGTATACACTTGTACAAGTTTACGTTTTAAAAGGCAACTATTTAGTAATTCTAAAATGTCTGGTTTAGTATTTTCCTATAAATGTGCTTTACCTTTAACTGCATTTACGGAGAAAATGGAAAAACTAGCTCCTAGAACCGTATCATGTATCCAGCAAGCCTTCAGTAAATGTTGGTTGGTTAAATATTGGCAAGGTAGGCACCAGGGACTGCAGAATCATTTCTGAAGGGTGGTGTGATTCGGGATGATAGCAGCCAGGCAAGAGGAAGGAGCGCAGAACCCCCGCACTGAGGCCGCAGGGGACACACAGGAAGACCCGCCACTCAGCCCTACAGTCAAATGTATCCTGGGGATTCCAGATAAAGGGGAGGGCATTCCGGACAGGGCGAATTTTGATCAGAGTGGGTCAGACGCGGTGAGGATCTCGCTGAGTCACCGTGGCCACACAAGCCTTTGGGCCTGGCGCTGAGCAGCAGTGTGGCTTTAGAAGCCCTACAAGGGTTCCGCCGCGTGTGCCCCGCGAAGCCGCTCCCGCTGACTCAGCTAAGTTTATGCAGCAGACGCGCGAGCAACCGAGGGAGAGGGTTACCTACCCGTGTACTCATCGGCCCGCGCACGTGGGGAGGTGCCGCCCCATTTGTTCTTTCCTTCTCGTTGATTGGCGGTAGAACGATAGGATGGAATAGCCAAGAAAGCTATTGGCTGTAACTTACAGTCACTCAAAAAAACAAGGGAGGGGAGGGGCCTCTTTAGGGAGGATACGACTAGGAGACTTTTTCAAGGCCCTCAGACGCCATCTTAACTTGTGTTTTGTTTGCTCTTTTGTTCTCTTATGCTAACAAAGCTGTGTGTACGTGATTATAAGTATAGTTTTTACATATTTGACGGCAGAAAATTTTTCAGTTACTGCCAGCTTTGGTAATAGATCACTAATAAAATGGCAGTTCCTTTTTAGTTAAAAATTTTCACCTGTAGGGACCTTGTAGAATCCCAAACAATTCAGTTTAGTTTAGTTTTGCTTTGCTTAGGAAGGCCAACTCGGCGATACTTTCCTGAGAAGAATTCAGCTCATACAAAGAAAGCAACTCGATGCGAGGGGATTGAGTATGAATCTAGGTTTCTAGAACCATAAATACAGTAATCTAAAAAGTCAAGGTCTTAGGCCCACCCTAACAGGAGTACATATTTACACTCTTCAGAAGAGTATAAAAAGTAAGGTAAAAAAATGTTAGTGATATCATGCAGTAAGATGGAAAAGAGTTTGGGTAAAGCTCCATTAAAAATTCCCATCATGGTGATCATCAACAAAAATCACATAAGTATCACTGGATTTCAACTAAGTATGTGTTTAGGCTTGTGACTCTAATCCTAACCCCCCTGTACAATAAATTCATTAAGCACTGCATCATTAGTCTTGTAGTAATAAGGTAAGAAACCCAGCGAGCCCACACTGGTCCCATTGGGTTGTTAGGAATTTCAAGACCTGGACAAAAAATTTTATTGCAGTTGTTATTTGGAAGTTTTAAATATTTCTTGTACAGAGCAGGTCAAGAGCTGATAAAAATGTATTATCACAAACAGGTTCTGTTGTATTGAGATTAGAACCCTACAGAACAGCCTTTCTTTTGCTCTGGTAGCTATTAAACTTGTGAAATTCCAGTTTCTCCCATGTACCCTATGTACTTCCCTCTCCTGTCACTTCAAGCTGAGAATATAAATTTGGATATATGTTTTCTCCCTGTGACTCAAAAAAGAGTAAATTGAGCATACCCCTAATATAACTGAAGGCTCTGTTGTCCTCAAATTATTCCACCTTCTTGTGACTCTCGGGGAATTTTTCATTCCAAAAATACATTATAGCCAAAACACACATCACATCTCTCCCATTATTTTGATTTTGCCTCCTCTTGGCCCCCCATCACTACCACTATAAGCAGTTTTTGAGAAATGGTCTTGACTGACTATTGATACTTTGCCAGCTGTGAAGCTTTTCAAACAAATCCCAACCTATAAAAAACTTTCATTAAACAGCCAAGAGAGAACTTCCATTCCACACACACACCAACCAAACCACACATAAAGGCCAAAATACACATAGTTGTACACTTAAGAATGCAAGACGATAAAAAAGCAAAACCATTTAGGCACAACAGTCACTAATGCTTTGAACCAATAAATTGTCTACCCTCAATTGCCACATGGACTCTATCTTTTCTGACAATTATTTAATTATCCACTAATCTGATCCTTTAGAAGAGCAGAAAACACAGTCATACAAAGGAACATGCCTATGTATACTAAGCATGGAATTTCTTATAAGCTCTACTTTGCACATGAACTACGGTTTTGATGACAGTTGATTTCACAACAAAAAAAATTCACTCTATTACTTTGCACATATAAAACAAAAGGTAGTCACTTTGAAAACAAAATTAGATATGCCACAAATACACATACTATACATATACACAAAGAACAAATATCCCCAAATTTCCCCAACTTATTTGCTTTAAGAAATATACACAGACATGTCTTCATGAAAATGTATGCAAGACACACTAGACCTGAAAGGGCTTTTATCCTTTCCACAAGAAAGAAATGTCCCAATTATCCTAATATTTTTAACCTATTGGCTTTGGACAACTGCCATTTTCAAGCCATTTGGTTGTTGTTCTGGGGTGTGTAAAATGCACGCCAAGTGAGCGAGCCTCAAATCTCCGCTTCTTTAAATGTTACCAGTGGCAGGAAGTTATATTATCCTTTCAGTTCGCTTAGGAGGAAGAAAACCACAAAACCAACAAACTTTACTTTCCAGGCGGCTAAAATTTTTAAATCTCTCAACCACAAAAATTTACCTAGTCTCAATATGTGATAGCAAAAAGGAAAAAAAAAATTCTATATATTTGTTTGGAAACAATTGTACACGGCCATCATCCTGCGTCTCAACTTCTTGGTATATTTAAAACCTTGACCAGGAAAAAGGAAGAGGAAGAGAGACAGAAAAAGAAAAGGGGCAAGAGCAAATTTCCCTTAGCAACAGTTTCCTCACCCCAGCACTGCTACAGATTTCTACTTTAAAAAATTTTTTGAAAACACACACAAGATTAAGGAGGGGGGAAATGGAAAAAGGATACCCGAAGGTCGTATGGCTCTTTGTATTCGTGTGTGTGCAAAAAGGAGGACTCGCGGAGCCCAAACCTGCAAGCCCCGCCCCTCCGAGGACGCCTGCTCGGATTGGCCGAGGGATGCCCCGCCCGCAAGCACACGCACTGAGCCCGCGGCTCGGTCCCCAGGGGGCCCCAAAGGGCCGCCCGACCCCCGACCCCAGTTAACCTCTTGTCAGAAGACCCCAAATTGCACTTGCCTCCTTTACAACTTCATTTTCCTTTCACTTTCTTACTCTCACTCTTAACCCCCTTCTGTTTTCTCAATGAAACACGGCCCCAGTCATAAGTGTTAACAATCCAGTAAGAGCCCCTTTCTGACAATTTGCTAAATTTAGTTAACAAGACAATAAACTTTTAGATTGAAATTAGGCGTTAGAATTTTGGTTGGCCCAAATTCATGATTTCTTGGTGGAATTTCTTTGGGTCACTTCTATTGCTTTCATTCCTACGCTTAAATGGCCTACATTTAAATGACATCAAGTATGTGATGTTCTTTAGGTGAAAGATAAAGACACTCTGGGGCTTAGTTTTACTCAACCTGAGTTCTCAGTGTTCACTGCGAGGCTTGAGCCTTGTTCTCAAGAACCTAACATGGTTCACCTTTATCTCTTGCAAGGAGCCCTAATGGTAGTGAGTTAAATGGTGGGCTGTTTAACCAAGTGGCCAGCTGTTTGAACACAACCACTTCTCTGATGGTTAAGTCAATGTAACATTTACAACGTTTATAACATTTATTACGTTTACAGTCTCAGTAACCTGATTGGGCAGTTCTACTCTTTAGGTATGAATTGACTTTGAGCAGTAGGTTTAGGGTTTTGATTATCACACGTGAAAGACTGATTGCCTCTGCCTGGATTTTAAAGTATTCTGGTCCTGCCTCACCTGTTGGCTCTTGGTTTCCAGTACTCTCACCTTTTCACCTCCCTAATTTTCCTTTGTTAAAGCTATCTTGTCTGCCTGGAATGCCTGCTTCCTCTTCTCTGAGAAGTCAATTTTGATTCATTTCCCCTTCATCTGCATTGTAAAAGATCACTTCCTTTTCTCCTATCAGCATCAACTATACTACTTTGGTTAGCAACACCTACCTCTACTTATTTTTCATTTCACTCCAGTAAATTATTTGAGACCAGAGAGCATGTCTTGAATTTCTTTTTCCATTCAAGAACTTTATTTTATTCCTATTGCAGATTGTAGACGTTTAATAAGATGTGTTAAAAAATATTAAATAAA
>NW_006399776.1:22946610-22956080 GCF_000299155.1 Elephantulus edwardii
AAAAAAAAAAACAAAACAAAACAAAAAAAGAAAAAAATCCCTATAATGGATTATACTGGGATAATGGGGAAGAATTGAATTTACTAACAGAGATACCTCAGAGGATATTAGATAACACGATGCATCAATGTTAAACAGACAGGTTATTGACAACCACATTTTACAAGAAACTAAGGTTAAGAGAGAGCTTACTGGAAGCTCAGCTAAGAAATGGCAGGTCAAACCCCAAACCAGCTGTCTAATCCAGTTTCTCATATTTCTGCACTTCCCTTAGGTCTGGTTCACACAGTTGTTCCCAAAGTTCAGAAAGTTCTTGCAGGGATCTATGCAGTAGAACAGCCTAGAGTCTTCAGTGATGTTTGCCCCTAGCAGCATTCTGCTTTATGTGCCAAGCCAGGCAACAGCTTTTCCTTTCACCTGAAATTGAAGCAGCAGTTTAAGGGTTATAGGCTTTCTAGATTTCTGCATTTAAACATTTTTATAACATAAGTCAGTTTTCAGATCATTAAGAAAAAATTAACACTTAAAAAGAATCTACTAAAATATCTCAAATTCTTAAGTGTACAGTTGATTTTAAAAAAAAAAATTAAGATACATAAACAAGAATGTTGATGGTAATTATTATAACCAACAGTTATTCAAGGCCTTGCCAGTGCTAGGCACTCTATGCCATTTCTTCAATTCCATGAGGTAAGTACTGTTACATTTCTTCTTTTCTTTACGAGGAGTCCCTGAGTGATACAGTGAGCTCAGCTGCTGATGTATCTCGAAAGACCTGTCAATCTACTTCTGAAAGATCAGACCTTGAAAATCCTCTAGACACAGTTCTGCTCACTGATACTTGAAAGAAGGCAACATCTCTAGGAAGGTCAATGAGTTCACAATGAGTTAGAATTTGAACCCAAGTCAGATGACTCCAGAACCTGATCTTGTCCATTCATTGTTGTTAGGTGTCATCAAGTTAATTTTGATGCATGGTAAATATATGTGACAAAGCAGAACTGTTCTTAGGGTTTTTCTAGGCTTCAAAGTACTTATCTTCAGTTCTTTCACTTCGGAGATGCTGGGCTGGTTCAAACCACCAGCCAAGTGCTTAACACTGTACAGAGATCCTGACCATTCACTAGTTTCTGCCTAAATTTAAATCCATTCTTCCTTGGTTTCTTACTTTCTTTTAATCTCTTCTTATAAGTGAAGAAAGACAAACTCTGGCTTCATTCTTTTTTTTTTTTTCTGTCTTCATTCTGACAGTTAATAGAATGTAGATAATACCTGTACTAAGTCTCATTAATATATGTTTTTTTTTCAGGGAGTTCTGGTGGCCTAGTGGCAAGGAGCTGCAACTACAATCCTAGAGGCGAACGGTTCGAATCCACCAGATGCTCTGCCGGGGAAGGAGGGACAATCTCCTCCTGTAGCAGTCAGATCTGATTTGACGGTACACGCACAGAAAAGTAATAAAGTAAAAAAAAAAACCACTAGAAACAATATATTTTTTAATTTTTATTTTCTTTTATTACTTTTGTGTGTGTGTACCGTCAAATCAGATCTGACTGGTACAAGAGGAGATTGTCCCTCCTTCCCCGGCAGAGCATCTGGTGGATTCGAACAGTGGGCCTCTAGGATTGTAGTTACAGCTCCTTGCCACTAGGCCACCAGAGCTCCCTTGGAAAAATAGTTTTTGGGGGAGCTCTGGTGGCCTAGTGACAAGAAGCTGCACTGCAATCACAGAGATATGCGGTTCGAATCCACCAGATGCTCTGCCGGAGAAGGAGGGGCTATCTCCTTCTGTACCAGTCAGATCTGATTTGATGGCACACTCACACAAAAGTAATAAAATTTAAAAAAAAAGGAAAAATAATTTTTAAGTATATATTTTATTGGTGGTTTTGGCGTGGGTTTTTTTGATTGTTTTTTGTTGTTGTTATTGTTGTTATATACCATCAAATCAGATCCAACTGGAACAGGAGATTTGCCCCTCCTCCCTTTCAGTATATTTTTTTAACTCCCTCTAAGATCATCATCAAGAACAAGAAGATCATAGAGACCTTCTGGTGGATTAGTGATAAGAAGCTGTGTTGTGGGGTTCAAATCTACCAGCTGTTGGAGGGACAGCTATTAGAGAGTTCTGACTCGACAGCACACAAGGTCATAAGGAAGGAACTCCGGTTGCTTACTAGTAAGGAGTTGTGCTGTTGACCTAATGTGGTTCGCATATATCAGTTTCTCCATGAGAAAAAGATGAGCAATCTCCTCCTGTGTGATTTACTGCCTAATAGAGGGTCAGCTATTAGTTCCACTCCGATGATGATATACAACAACTATGGTCACAGGGTAAACTCTGGTAGAAGGTTTGAGTATAGCACTTTTTTGTACTATTTGAAATACAGAGAAAATTCACCTTTTCTCTCTAAAATAATACACTTTTCAGTTTTAAAATATTTGAGATCAACTACAATCCCAGAGGCACACGGTTCATTCGAATCCACCAGATGCTCTGCCGGGGAAGGAGGGACAATCTCCTCCTGTACCAGTCAGATCTGATTTGACGGTACACACACAAAAATAATTTTAAAAAAAATTTGAGATTTTAAATTTTGGACTTCACAGATGACTTGTCAGTTGAGGAAAGCTTTCTCATTTAGCTTTGAATAAAGCAGATTTCTTTCTTTTAAGCTGTTTCTGTACAGTGAAATCCCAAAGAGGCCTACCCATGCAGCCCAGCATAGCTTTCCAGAGTGAGTCTGGGAAGCAGTTTCTGACAGCCATTCATTAACACGCCTCCAGAGCATTTTAGAACAGAAAGGGTGGGGGGAGTGAAATTCCAGAGGCAGTAGAAAAATTTGTCCTCAGAGATCCTGGAGAGGACATTTCTGAGAGGATAGAGACTCCAGGAAATAGAAGAGGTTACAGAAAGGGGAGTATAAGATAGAGGTGGAAAAGGAAGACAGGGAGGTAGCAAAGGAAAGCCCTGAAGGAAGAGGAAAGAGGGATTTATGTTGGAGCAGGAGTAGAAGCAGATTAGATTTTGAAGAAAAAAGTGCTGAAGTTGGCCAGTTACTAAATATAAAAACCTTATTCAAACAGCTGGGAAAACTTTCCTAAAGGCGAGATTTTAAAACGTGCAAAAGAATCAAACAAAAGTACTTAAAATGATATAAAATAAATAACATTTTAAGGTACTTGAAATGAAATAAAATAAAAATAGTAAAGAAGACAGAGAAGGAGGAAGTGGCAGCTGTCTATATGTAGGAAAAAATAAAAGAAGTTGAAAATTAAAAGCTGGTAGCCATCAAAGCAAAAACTGAATCATAAAGGATCATCAGTAGATGCTAAAATCATTGTGTGCAAGATTGTAGTGGCGTACTATCAGAGAATCAACCTACTTATTAGATTACTTATTAGTTTTGATCAGGAGGGAGTTCTGGAGGTCCAGTAGAAAGGAATTGTGCTGCCAACCCAATGTGGTTTTAATGCATCAGTTGCTCAGCAGGAGAAAGACAGACAATCTCCTCTTGTGCAATTTATTGCCTCTGAAAACCCACTAGAGGATTCAAAGAACAAATGTGCCATTACCATAGAGAAGTTTAAGACAAATTATTAAATTTAGCATCACCAACAATAAAAAAATTGTATTATGTGTCCCCTGATGCAATGAGAAGTATATAATATCACCAGGTAATACATTTTTTTAAATCTAAATGACTGTTTAAAAATCATGTTGATTCAATCATTTGTACACAGTTTGGTTTATAACATTGATGTAAAACAATTAATTATGTAATTATTTACACTGTTGTATTAACTCTTTATTGTACATTGCCTTTCCTTTCACCCAAATCACTTACTCATTTTTACTCCCCTCTTCCTCTCTCTCATTCTCAAGAACCATCCAAGAATGATTCTCACTCAGTGTAAACCTTCTTTTAGCTTTTTATACTAGTTTCTTTATACCATACTTATCCTTTAGTAACTTATCTGTCATTTAGCATAGTTTGTCCTAGATTCATTCATGTTATACAATAATTCAAAAATTCTTGATGGGTGTTTAGATGGACTTCCCCCGTCAAATGGTATTTCTATTACTTGACTTTTTTTTTTAATAGAAAACCTATATTTATTTGTTAAGCTATTACAAAGACCAAATAGTTCTCATCTTAAGTATGTGGGAAACTTCAACCTAATATCATTTGTTCTGTTAGAGAAATTGACCCAAGAGTTTGGAGATTGAAGGATAAGAGGTTAGAAAAAAAAGGACTAAAATTTTGCAGGCGTGGAAACATGGTAAAAGGAACAAAAGTGACTAAGAAGTCCAAGACCTGTTCAATGGTGGCAAGAGTGGCTTGAATGTTTCTGAAGAGACTACCCAGAGATTTCTGAATTAATCTGGGTCCTTAATTATTAAAAGATCCTTGCTGCTATAGAAAATTAGCACAAAGGCTCGCTTTCTGAGATTTGTCTCTCCTCCTTTCCCAGCCTACTTTCATCTCCACCCTCCTATGCATTTTCACTATGGATGCCTGCTAGCTTATAGAAGACACATATAAGGAAGGCAGATATGCTAGGCCTATTTAAAGGACACCTAGACACAGAAAGCTTTGGGTCCAATAATAAATTACAGATACCCTATTAGTTAATTCACCTTTGTTAATAAAGGTCACAAGTTTCTCCTGCAGGTGACAACGTGTTGTCACAGTACAGTCTGTCCCAAGAAAGAACTCATTCAGTTGAGTTTGGCGAAGGATAAGAACTTTCATCTACCCCTGCTCCAATGTATGAGGCACAAAGTTCTCTCCTACAGTAATGGGTAGAATCTTAATTTTCAGTGATCAACATCTGCATCTTCAAACTCTCCAGCAACTGTAGGTGTGGTATCTACCTCCATCCTATCTTCAAAATCTCATTGGAACTTCTGTCCGGACCCCTACCATGTTATATTGGCTGCTCACAGACTGAGAAAGCATTCCTTCTAATCTCTCCAGTGTGGCTTGGCTTTCTGCGGTTAAATGGGATAATCCTTCTTCATAAGTATAAAATGTAGGGATGTCCCCTTGCCCTTGTTCATGTGCTTCCACATCATACTCTTCTCCATCATAATTATCTGAATCTTCATCCTCAGGATCTGGATGCAAAGCCTGGCATTCACACATTGCAGTGAACATTGCTTCCAATGCTGATTTATCACTAGGCACAAATCTAAACTCAGCGATACGTTCAACGTTGTCATCATCATCATCACTAGCTTCTTCTTCATCAGCAACAGATTCTTTTGATTCTTCTCCAAATTTGGCATTCACCATAACATATAAATGTTCTTGCGGATAATCATTTAGGTCCCTGGACTCAGCATGTAAACTAATAGTGGGGTATTCCAGTGAGAATCCTAATCCAGAGCCATCTAACCAAGAGAGGCGGCTCTCAGCTATGTACAGAGTGCCCGTCAGAGGCTCTTCCCATCCAGCACCGCCTAGGTGTCTGGCTGCTGCTGCGGGAGCTCTTCAGCCCGGCTGGGCGGTGGGAAACTTTTGAGGAAGCTCATCGTACAAGGGATCACCAACACACAGGCCCAAAGGGATGTGAAGGGACCACAGACCCAGCTCGCCCCGGAAGCAGTGGCCTATTGCTCGACTTTCTAAGAAAGTGCCAAACTGTTCTCCATAGTAGTTATGTCATTTTACATTACACCAGCAGTATAAAAAAAAAAGAATTCCAATCCCTCCACATCCTCGCCCACATTTGTTCTTAACCATTTTACTGAGCATTGCTATTGTTCCAAGGGTGAAAGGATATGTTTCTGTTGTTCTGATTTGTCTCTTTTTATAACTAAATAGAAACAGGAGTGGCATCCACTTATTAAACAACATGCCTCTGGAAACTCTATGAACTATGATAAATATCAATAATTATAGAAAGGCTTTAGGCATTTTGTTCATAGGTTCACTATGAGTCATGCTTGACTCGACAGCAAACAACAACAGACTCAAGATCATATTTTAGTCTATAATGCACACCTGATTCAAGTCATGGTCTTCTCATTTACTTGCTATGCATTTGAAAGCTAGACAGTGACTGAAGATGACAGAAGAAGAATCGATGCTTTTGAAATGCGGTGCTAGAGAAGAGTACTGAGTATCCCATGGACTACCAAGAGAACAAACATATGTCTTGGAGAAGGTGTAGCTAGAGTATGCCTTGCATCAAGAATGATAAAGCTTCATCTTATATACTTTGGACATGTTACTAGAAGCTATTCCTTGGAGAAGGACATCATGCTTGGAAAGGTAGAAGGATGGCAAAGGAGAGGAAGACCTTTAACCACATGGATCGACACCATGGCTGCTGCAGTGGACTTGAGTGTGCCAAAGATTGTGAAGATGGCACAGGAGAGGACGAGGTTCAAATCTGTTGTTCACAGAGTTGCAATGAGTCAACAGAACCCAACAACAACATGACAAAATGTGCAAAGAACTTAAGTTAGAAAATAAAAAGGGGTTAAGCTCTGGTGGCATAACGGCAAGAAGCTGCACTGCAATCCAGAGGAGAGTGGTTCAAATCCACCAGATTCTCTGCTGGAGAAGGAGGGACATTCTTCTCCTGTACCAGTCAGATCCAATTTGACAGTATACACACAAAAAATAATGAAAAGATTTTTAAAAGAATATTCTGGGAAGCTCTGGTGGCCTAGTGGCAAGGAGCTGCAACTACAATCCCAGAGGCACACAGTTCGAATCCACCAGATGCTCTGCTGGGAAAAGGAGGGACAATCTCCTCCTGTACCAGTCAGATCTGATTTGACAGTACGCTCACACAAAAATAAATTTTTTTTTAAAAAAGAACATTCTGCTGCTCTTTAAAAAAAAAAAGAAAGAAAACAAAAAGGGAAGAACTCACTTAGTATTTAGTGGGCAAGCCTTAAGTTCCAATCCTGTGAGATGTTATGGGCAAAATCTTGAATGATCTAAGAAACATCAAAAGAGGATGGAGGGAATACATAGTCACTGTATCATAAAGAATTGGCTGACAGAACCATTTCAGAAAGTAAGATACACTTAAACCAATAGTAATGAAAGAAGTAGGTTAGCTGCACTGCACTGCCAAAACATAAACTGGAGAGACTGATGGTATACCAACTGACATGCTTCAGTAAACAGATGTGTATTCACCAGGTCATGCCAACAAATTTGGAAGACAGCCAGAAAGACCTGGTCAACTGACTGGAAGAGGTCCATATTTGTTCCCATTCCCATTTTTGACCCAACAGAATGTGGAAACTGTCAATGACTTCATCTTATTTGGATAAACATTCAATATACTTGGTACCAGAAGTCAGGAGATCAAGAAGAGATACTGAACTGGGAACATCCACAGTCAAGGACCTCTCCAAATTACTGAGGAGGAATGATATCACCTTGAGGACTAAGGTGTGCTTTACTTAGACCAAGGTCTTTTCAATCATTTACTATGTATCTGGTATTCCCATTCTCCTCAAGGCTAGCCACAATTTATTATGATCCACATAGTAAAATGCTTTTGCATAATCAATGAAGCACTGATGGACATTCCTCTGATACTCTTTGTCTTTGGCCAAGATCCATTTGACATTGGGATAATGTCTCTAGTGCCACAACCTCTTCTAAACCCAGCTTGCCTTGCTGGTAGTTCTCTATTGATGTTTTGGGGTAATCTTTAGCAAGATTTTGTTTGCATGTGATGTTGTTGTTGTTTGTTGTTATGTGCCGTCGAGTCGCCTGCGACTCATAGTGACCCTATTGTTTGATAATTTCCACATTCTGTCAGGTAATTTTTTTTGGAATGAGAATAACTATGGATCTTCTAGTCAGTTGGTCAGGTAACTGCCCTCCAGACTTCTTGGCCCAACCTGATGAACATGTGCAGGGCAGCATCTTTTTGTTGAAATATGTCAGTTGGCCTTCATCAATTCTTAGGGCCTTACTTTTTGCCGGTTCTTTCAGAGCAGCTTGAATTTCCTCCTTTATCACCATCACTTCTTGATCATGAGTTGTTTCATTAAATTCTTCTGTGTCAGCTAATTCTTTTTGGTATAGCAGATTTTTTTGTCTATTTGGTATATTATACTCCTTCCATCTTCTTTTAATGTTTCTGGATCATTGAATATTCTACCCAGAGAGAGCAACCTTAAGAATTGCTACTCAAGGCTTGAATTTGTTCTTTAGTTTCTTCAGCTTAAGAAATGCTGAGTGGCTCTGACCCTTTTGATTTTCCAACACCAGCCCTTTGCACATTTCATTATAATACTTTGCTTTGTATTCCCAAGCCACTCTTTAAACCTTCTGTTCAGCTCCTTAACTTCTTAGTTTCTTCTCTTTACTTTGGGTTCTCACCTCTCTAGTGTAATATTTAGAATCTCTACTGAACATCAATCTTGGTCTTTTTTCTTCCTCTATCTTTGTAATGACGTTTGATTCGTTGTGGATGTTATTCTTGATATTCTCCCATGGCTCAGGTGGTCTTTGTTCAAATGTGTTCAAGACCTCAAAATCCCAAAACACTTCATTGTGCTCATTTGAAACCTATACTTATACCAGGAAGCAGTCATCCAAACAGAGCAAGGAAACAATGCATCATTCAAAATTGTGAAA
Source organism: Elephantulus edwardii (assembly GCF_000299155.1). Taxonomy (NCBI): domain Eukaryota; kingdom Metazoa; phylum Chordata; class Mammalia; order Macroscelidea; family Macroscelididae; genus Elephantulus; species Elephantulus edwardii. The sequence goes on from NW_006399776.1 coordinate 22,955,232, forward strand.
GGAATGCATCAGCGATGTGTCTTAGAGATACATTTTCTATATGTATGCATAACAGATCATTCTGGAGGCCAAGCTTTACGAGGAGAAATGTAGCATCAGGATTGGAGGAAGAATCATCAACAACCCATTTTATGCAGATGGCACAACCTTGCTTACTGAAACTGTTGAAGACCAGAAGCATTTGCTACCGAAGGGCAAGGGCTATACTCTTTAATATAGATTGAAGCACAATATCAAGAAGACAAAGATTCTCACCGCTGGGCCAACTGGTAGCACCATGACAGATGGAGATGAGGTTGAAATTGTTAACAATTTCCACTTACTTGACTTCACAGTCAACATTCTTGGCACCAGTAGGGAGGAAATCAAAAGATGAATTTCTAGTGGGGGTAGATGTGTTGGAGTCAGTAAGACTGGCTCAGAATAGGGCAGGGTTCAGAGCTATTGTACTATAGGGGACTCCATGAGTTGCAGGTGACTTGATGGCACATAACAACAAGGACACTATTCATCTGAGGGCTGGACGATGAATAAGGAGGACAGAATGTTCACACCACAGAAATCCCTAGAAGAATTTCAAGATGTTTACATAGTCATGGAGCTCATGGATGCAAATCTTTGCCAAGTGATTCAGATGGAACTAGATCATGAAAGAATGTCCTACCTTCTCTATCAGATGCTGTGCGAATCAAGCACCTACATTCTGCTGGAATTATTCATCGGGTTAGTAGGAAAAACTACTGTCATATTCTGATTTTATTGAGGTGAAATCGCATAATGTGTAAAATTCAATTCTATTTAGTAATTTAAATGCTTTTACATATATCTAGTTTCAAAACATTTTCATCA
>NW_006399776.1:22957385-22958730 GCF_000299155.1 Elephantulus edwardii
TGTTGTTTAGTGCCATTGAGTTGTACACAACTCATAGTGACCCCATGAATGAAAGACTTGAACACTTGTATAACTTCCATCATTTCTCCAAGTTCATAGAGTTTCCAGAGGCAAGCTATTTCAGAAGTGGATGCCATTCCTGCTTCCAAGCTTGTTTTAGTCAGGGAGCTCCACCAAACACTGTTCACCATGGGTAACAATTATCGCATTTGACTCATCAGTGTCACAGTGTTTAGCATCACAACAACCACTAGCTCTATACCACTTAGAAGAATGTTTGACCAAAAACAATTAAAACCAGTCCTGAAATCCACCAAATGGTCTGCTAGAGAAAGAGGGGCAATCTCCTCCTATACCAATCAGATCCGATTTGACAGTACACACACAAAAAATAATAAAATTAAAAAAATTAAAACCAGGCCTGAGGACTGCAAATCTAAAACTTAAAGAATGGTCCATAAACTAGACAAGAAAAATGTAAACAATACAATCACAAAACGGGCACAGGATGTGAATAGGCATTTTACCAAAGAGGACATTCAGATGGCGAACAGACACATGAAGAAATGTTCAAAATCTCTGGCTATTAGAGAGATAAAAATCAAAACAGCTGTGAGATACCATATCAAAGCAACTGTGAGATACCATCTCACCCCAGCAACAATAGCAAAGTTCAACATGGCAGCAAACAACAGATGCTGGCAAGGTTCCCAAGAGATTGAAACTCTTATTCACTGCTAGTGGGAATGTAAATTGGTACTATGGAAGGTGGTCTGGAGGTTTCTCAGAAAGTTGGAAATAGAAATACCATCTGACCCATCAATTTCACTGCTAGGAAAAAACCAAAAGAAACCAGAGCCACAACTCAAACAGATGTATGCACATCCATATATATTGCTGCATTATTCATAACAGCAAAGAGATGGAAGCAACTTAAGTGCCCATTAATAAATGAATGAATAGAAAAACTATGGTACATCCACAAAATTTAATATTATGAGCACTGAAAAACAAGAAAATAGAAAAACATTATACAAAATGTGGGAACCCTGAGGACATTATACCAAGTGAAATATCTCAGTCATGAAATGATAAATACTGCATATCACTACTGTTTTAAAATACAACAGACATGGAGCAGGGGTTGGAGAGGGAACAGGGAAGGGGTGAATAAATAATGAGCACAATTGGAATAAATGTTTGAAAGGAATATATGATTATACATTATATGAATGAAGACAATTTGGAACAAGGGAGGCTTGTGGGGTGTTAGGGGAGGAAAATAAGGAGGGAGAAAATGTGCAATAATGAAGAAATTAAAAAAGAAAAAACTATAAATATAATA
>NW_006399776.1:22960770-22979099 GCF_000299155.1 Elephantulus edwardii
ATAGAGATAGAGATGATAGAGATAGATAGAGATAGAGATAGATAGAGATATATAAGTTCATAGGGTCACGATGAGTCATCTATGACTAGAAACTTGATGGCACTTGAAAACAACAAACAACTCTTTAAGGTTCCATCCAGTCCTTGAAAAATAGCATCATGGTGAGAGAAGAGAAGATCAGAGAAGAAAAGAAGATCCTCAACATGATGGATTGATATGATGACTGTAGCAATGGGCTCAAGTGTGTCTCAGATTGTGGAGGTGGCATAGAACAGGGCAAGGGTTAGATCTGTTGTTCATAGAATTGCTGTGAGTCATAGAGAGAGCTCTGTTGGCCTAGTGGATAGAAAGTTATGCTACTAAGTCAAAGGTGGGTGATTTTAATCTGTGACCCTCAAGCCTGGTTTTAATTGTTTTTGGTCAAACATTCTTCTAAGTAGTATAGCACTGGTCTGCCAATTGGCTGCACAGAGGTAACTCGTGGTTGCTGTGATGCCGAACACTGTAAGTAACACTGATGTGACAAATGTGATAGTGGTTACCCATGGTGAACAGTGCTTAGCGGAGTTCCCCGATTAAAATGAGCTTGGAAGCAGGAGTGTCATCCATTTCCAAAATATCTTGCCTTTGGAAACTATATAAACTTGGAGAAATGATAAAAGTTATAAAAATATTCAAGTCTTTCATTCATAGGGTCGCTATGAGTCATCTACAACTTGATGGCACTAAACAACAACAAGAGAATATTTAAAAACGCCAAACAGCATCTTGAAATGAAGGAATAATGTTACTGGTCATTGAGTTGTTTCTAATGCATGGTGGTCCACATATATCAGGTAGAACCATACTCCACAGGGTTTCAGTGGCTGAAATTTTGGAAGTAGATCAGCAGGCCTTTCTTTTGGAGCAACTCTGAATGGGTCCAAATGCTAACTTTTCTTTTTTTTTTTTTAAAATGCAAGAATTTAATGACCATTTCTAGTAATTTAATCACTTTTAATTGCAGCATATAAAATGACTTCAGAATACAGAAAGTTCAATTAAAGGACTTCAATACACATTGGAAGATAAAATGTGCAAAACCTATTCAGCCTTAATGAAAGAATGTTCCATAACACTGAGCTTTAGGCTTATACATTCTGTGTAGTTAATAAACAAAATATTCCAACTTCCATTGAGAAACAATATTATCTAAAACACAAATGCTACCTTTTCAGTTAAAGGGAAGTGCATTAACCCTGGCACCATACAGGGGCAGTAATAAACTCAAAACTCAATTCTATTAGCACACATTTTTTAAAAACCACAAACCAACTCAATGCTAACTAACAGAGATCATATAGGGCAGAGTGGAACCACCCTATAGAGTTTCCAGGACTATAAATCTTCATGGTACCAAACCTCCCAAAGAAAGCCTCTTCTTTCTCCCAAAGAAAACCTGGTAGGTTTGAACTAGCAACCTTTTAGTTAGCAACCAAATGCTTTACTACTCATTGTGCTCCCAAGCTTCCCTAGAGGGTCACAGTGCTGAGAAGGTTAAGTGAGTATTGCTGAAATAATGGCCCCAGAGTTGTCAAAACTGTTAATGTGGGAGCAGGGTTGTCTAACCTCCATTACCTTCTCAAGGGGAAGAAGAATCTATATCAACATCAGTGACAACAGCACAAAGCTGATTCCAATGAGATTAGACATACTCCTGACTCCCCTATGCTCCAAATGCTACTCCTCCTCACTGCAGTCAAGTCAGAACCCACTCATAGCAGACCTTCCAGTGGGTTTTCAGAGGCTGTAAATTGCACATGAGGAGACTGCTCGTCTTTCTTCCATGGAGCAGCCCGTGAGTTTGAACTGCCAGAGAGGTGCCACCTTTGAGTTAGCGGCACAACTCTCTAAAAATCACACCACTGCCACCTTCTCTCTCTCTCTCTCTCAACAGAGGAAGGCATGAATGCAGTCCCCCAGTCCCCCAAATTATGCAAATTCCCCCCATTTGGGGAAATTGCAGGGGTCAGCAATGGATAAGCCTCATCCTGGGAAAACCACCCTCATGATCATGGGATCTCCCCTGCCAGATGAGTACACACCACCTTCGTATTTTCAACACTATCTCTGCCACAGCTCTTGCTGCTTCTCCACTGTATTCAATAGTGCATTACAATGACCACAGAGAATGCACAGACAACACTTATGATGATGGGGATTATTAAGGAAGTAACAGGTCACAATTCAGGTTCAGGAACACTCAAGAGTATTCAGTTAGAACAGTCTTTGTTCATGTGTGAGAAATAGGCCTTTCTCTGACGCTCAACATTTCCCCTACTCAGACAAATGCTATAAAACTCCTTTAGCTCTCCCAATCATGTGCCAAGGGCATCACTCTGCCAGTAACCCCAGGTTCAATGGGGCTTGGTCTAACTCCATGGATAGCAAGCCCACAGCTCTGTCTCACACTGGCCTGTGACCCCCCACCACCACTTACGCTATCATCACTTTTGTTGTTTCATCTGGTCCTGAATCACTTTCTTTCCCTGTCTCTTCAGAGTCACAATTCTCTATCTCTGTTTTGCGTAGATAATTCAGGCCAAAGAAGCTGCACTTTCTGGTTCTTCTTTCTTGTTGGTACTGAGATCCCTAATTTCAACCTCTGTTTTTGTTGTTGTTATGTGCTGTCACAGTGACCCTAGAAACAAAGGTTCTGAACCCTGTCCTATCCTGAGCCAACCTCACCGTCTGTGACAGACATAACTGCATTGCCACAGTCACTGTATCAATTCATCTCATCCAGGGTCTTCCTCTCCTGCATTGTCCCTCCACCCTTCCAATCATGATGCCCTTCTTCAAGGACTAACCTCACCTAACAACATGCCCAAAGTATGTGAGACGGAGCTTCAAAATCCTTGCCTCCAAGGAGCAGCCTGGTTTCACCTTTTTCAGGACAGACCTGTTTGTTCTCTTAGTAGACAGACTATGGTATGTTCAAAACTTGATAAATTTAAGTGTACCAGAATGACAAAATGACTCAGTTCCACAGGAGTGTTATACATATCTTACTTGCATGATCTCATATGAAAAGTATCTTTTCTCTTATTTATACTACAAAGATATTCATTCCTCTTGATGTGTCACAAACACTTCACATTTACATAGTCCTCCCCAGCCATATGATTGAAAATAACAAAGACAATGGGTTAAAATAGTCACATAAAAAAAGTCACTGCACTGAAATATTGATGTTATTTTTGCTATTGTTGCTGTGTACCGTTGAATCGGGACCAACCTATACCTGACCCTCCAGCAGGGTTTTCAGAGGCAGTTAATCACACAGGAGGAGATTGCCCATCCTTCTCCCACAGAGCATCTGGTGGATTTGAACCGTGTGCCTTCAGGATTGCAGTGAAGCTTCTTGCCACTAGGCCACCAGAGCTCCCATTCACTTATTTATTAATAAAATCTACATTTATTAGATATTGCTATTGAGTTATCAGCACTATGTGAGACACTAGAGAACAAAAAGTATAGTACAGTAACTGTTTAACTGAAAAGGAAGACAAATTATAACAAGAAACAACCAGGTGCCACCACGGTACAGTGCTCTCTGATGTGGCATGTGCTCAGAGGTTTTGTAAATGACAAATAGCACATTTCTGCCCCTTCACTGAAGACCAGAAAGCTCTGCTGTCATAGTGGTAAGGAGTTGTTCTGCACCCCCAAAAGCAGATGGTTCGAGTCTACCAGGTGCTCTGCTGGAGAAAGGTGGGCGGTTTCTTCCCACATGATTTACAGCCTCTGAAAATCTGCCCGAAAGTCAGCTGTGAGTTGGTTCCGACTTGACAGCACATGACAACAACAACAACAAAACTGAAGACCACTCTAATGTACATGCATGAAACAATGTATATAAAGGATAAAAATATTCATTTAAAAAAAAAAAATCAAAACGCCACAACAGCTAAAGACCACAGTTGGGTCTACTGACTTAAGGTGACCACTATTTTTTCTTTTTGGGAGAAGTACTTGGAATATTTGTTGTTGTTGTTGTTAGATGCCATTGAGTCGCTTGCAATCTGTTCACAACAGCTCTGAACCCTTTTCCATCCTGAGCCAACCTCATCATCTCCGACAACCCCACCCCCTATCACACAGTCACTGAGTCAATCCATCTTACCCAGGGTCTTCCTCTCTTGTGCTGTCTATTGTACTGTTTTATCAATGTTCCATTGATTTCTTTTTCTAAAAAAATAAACTATGCATATAGATTTATGACCCAAAGGAGATAGCAAGGAGGCTGGAGACACACTCTGCCCTAACTCTGTACTCAAGGGACGCCCTCTACTCAGACAACACTGCACACCACCAGTCAAGAGAGGATGCTATGAGACAAGTGTATATTGTGAGAAACTCTGTATACACGGGGAAACTGGTACCACATGGATGTCCCTGGGGTGGTTGTTGTCATGTGCCATTTAGTTGGAATGATTTATAAGACTTCAAACTGACCCTTCAGAGAGTTTTCAGAGGCTATAAATTGCAAGGGGAGAGATTACTTATCTTTCTTCTGAGGAGTGGCTGGTGGATTTGAACTGGATGCCTTTGGGTTGGCAGCATTAGACCACCAGAGTTCTCTGTCCCAGGAGTAATAATGGTATTAGGGATAGGGCAGGAAAAGAACTACAGTAGTCAGTAAAATATCTCCTTAGATTCGGGCATATACACATTGCCGCTTCGACGTGCTTATTTACCTTTCTGTCTGAAGCACTTGATTTCCCTGTCTTCCTGGAGTGTGTGGGTTCTCTCTACTTCCCCTTTAGCAGCCTCAGCCCTGACCTGTATGCATGTATAGAAAAAATGCAAAGCTAGGGACAAAATATATATATGTGATCCCGCCTCACTTAAAAATTGCCCTGTTGCTCTTAGAGAGAGGCTTTTACTTTTCTATCTCAGACCTGGCTGGGTTGAGAAGGCGGTTATGAGAAAGCTCAAATCTTCCTTCCAATCTTGCACAAATGGTGTAGACAAGGAGAGATTCTTGCGGGATGTAAGTAACTGTGACAGTACAGGGGCAACACACAGAGAGGCACGTGTTCATTATGTATGGCTGGAGAAATTATCTGTCTCCAGGGGGACATGTTTCATTGTGCATTAGCTTCTAGCGGCTTCCTTCCTCCATCTCTCTCTGCCGCTCTATCACTGTCCTTCTCAGTCTCCTTTCCCACTCCCTGTCCCCCTCTCATGCACCGTCCAGCTCTGCCCATCAACGTCTCCATCCATCTTTCTCTGCCACATCCACGTCTCCCTCTCCACTTTGCTTAATCTTGCCCTTGCTGTCCGGGAATCAGTTCTCCCTTTCTATCTCCCTTGTTGCCTCTCATTTGTCTCTTATTCTCCCGCGCTCACTTTCTCCCACTCCATCTGTGTTTTCCTCTGTAACATCAGCTTTCTGGGTACCCTGCAGCTAGTAATAACCTTTTCTTGTTACATTAAAGTCCATAAGCAGCACTTGCTTTATTGATTGATTGGTTTTTATTTAAATTCTGCAGAGGAAAGAGAAATTTTATGAAGTAAGAGAGCAGAGAGGAAAAGTGAAATCAGTCAAGAGGAGAACAGAAAAGACAGGCAGTCTGGAAATGGGGTTAATCTGGGGCGGGGCGGGGGGAAGTGTTGTGTTGTGTTGTTATGCGCCATTGAGTTGACTACCACTTATAGTGACCCTATGAACTCTGCCCCAACCTGAGCCAGTCTCACTGTCTCCCCCATTACCACAGATACTACATCAATTCATCTTATCCAGTGTCTTTCCTCTCCTACACTGACCTTCCACCCTTCCAAGCATTATGTTCTTTTCCAAGGACTGGTCCTTCCTGGTCACATGCTCAATGAATGTGAGATGGAGTTTCAATAGCCTTGCCCCTGGAGCTCTGGTGCCCTAGTGGCAAGAAACTGTGCTGCAATCCCAACCTGCATGGTTTGAAGCTACCAGATGCTCCACTGGAGGAGGGGCAATCCCTTCATGTGCCAGTCAGATCTGATTTGATGGCACACAACAACAAAGTCCTTGCCCCCAAGGAGAAACCTGGATTCACCTTTTCCAGAACAGACCTGTTCTCTAAGCAGTCCATAGTATGTTCAATACTCTTCCAGCATCACAACTCAAAGGCATCAATTCTCCTTCTATCATCTTTAGTCATTGTCCAGCTCTCTGATGCACAGCAAATTATTGCAAAGACCATGAGCTGCATCAAGGACCCCTTTGTCACTGGACTGACAATTGTTGCTCTTTAGCACTCTCAAGAGGTTCCTGACAGTAGACTTTCCCAATGCAACTTCCCTTGATTTCTGGACTGCTGGTGCCAAAATTGTTATCGTGAATCTGAGCAAGATGAAATTAACTATCTCAATGTCTTTGGGGGTAGCAGACATCAAAGAAGTTGGACCTATGGCATCTTTTTTCCTTCTAAATAAACCACATCTGACATTTATGGTTGACAACAGCTTAATCAGGAATAGAAAGAGTTAATGACCAAATTAGGCTTGGCACCCAAGTCAAAGGCAAATGCTTCAGGGAGAAATGAGTTGGGTTAAATAAACCCAAGAAGCTGATGTGGGTAGAATTTCTTCTGCCTGACCCGCTAACAACCACAAATGGGACATTTTAGAAATGGTTTTTATTGAAATGCTTCAGTGGGGCATAGCCCCTGGACAGAACTTGGCTCTGAGGCGGGCCTGGGGAGTCCTGCAGGGATGTGGACAGCTGGCTGGCTGGGGGCAAGCAGCGGAGATGCCTGGGTCAGGCAGGAGGTGGCAGCAGATGCTGAGCAGGGCAGTTCTGGTTGCTGTGTTTGCGTTCTCCTCTGGTCCAGGATAATTAAAGCTTTCTCCATATGATTCTGACTTCCTGAAGGGAAGCCCGAATTTAAAAACCAAACAAACAAGCAAATAAACAAAAATAGCAGAGATACTTGGTTGTATGTATTTTTTTTAAATTATAAAGCTCTCAATCATGTCTTGAGGTCACTGCAGCTGGTCAGTTGAAAGCATCTTATCTTTTGCTACAGCAGTGGCGGGAGAGACAATGCTTTTAACAAAACAAAAATAACAGAAAATGAAAAACCCAAATGTGCTCACCCTGAATTAGGTACGGTCATGTAGATCCTCCATTGACCCCATCATCCTTTAGTCTGGTCACCAGGGACATACTCTCCTTAGAATTTCCTTCCATCTTTCCTCCCCCCGCCCCTTACTCCCTTTCATCTTAGTGCTCGCTTCTCTCCCCTGACAGAGTACATAGAATTCGTGGAGCAGAATAAATCAGTTGTTTTACTTCCCCCTCAAAAGATGTGACCTTCTACTCCCCAAACGGCTCTGACAGTTTTCTCATTTGCCAGCTGAGGAGGATATCAAGAGACACTGACCTTCTGGTTTTGCCTAAAGAGGGAACAGTCAGTAACTATTATGCTTCAGTCCAATTTGCTTTATCTGTGCTCTTCCTCCCTCCTCCCCTATGTCCTCAGCTACCTTTTCACCTTCCTTCAGGAACATTCTACTCACCCGAAGTGCAGTGTTACCCTGCTTAGCCCTCCCTTGCCTGCTGTGGAGGTGCTCTCAGGCACATCTGCCTTCAGTCCTACAGCAAGAGAAAGCACAAGGCCCCTAGGAGTGTTTGCTTCCTATTTAATCAGATTAGTCCCATCACCTACCCCGAGGAGCTAGATTTTGGTATTACAGAGCTATCTGTGGAGGGAGGAGAAATTGTCAGACGTCACTTAAAGAGCCCTGTCTCCTGGACTCCTGGGAACTGCTGAGAGAAATTAATCTTCCAGCTATTTAAGGCAATTTCTTTTCCATCATCCTTTGTCAAGAGGATTGCACTGGGAAATGAATCTGATGGGAGTCCCTGAACTGGTACACTCCACTCAACAGCATCCCTCGGATACTGTGCAGCATCCATCATCCCCACTCACTCGGTAACATCACTGCAAAGCCAACTCCCCACCCACACCCAGCAGCCCAAAATCACACATGCACACGGCTGGTACCATGGGGCCAAAACACTTGCAGTTTCCTCCTACTTCTGCTCTACTTTATTTCCAGAAAATCTACCAAAATTGTTCTTTTCCATGAAACCTCTTTCACATCAGATTCAGGAACATGAATATGCTAACAAAGAAGATTAAGTACCCTGTTAGTGTAGAATAGGCACTTACATTAATGTTTAGATCAAAGTTGTGAGACAGTAATGGGGCAAGGAGTGGACAAATCTCTCTACATAGGCTAGGGCTGAGTTAGGGAGGGACGGTATGCATTCTGGTCAAGTTAAGGAACTCCAGCTTTGAGACTCTCTCAAGGAGTTATTAGGGTGTTAGGTACCACTGTGTCCACTTCAACTCAGGGCAACCTTATGAAGCTTGTGATTGAAACTTTGCCCTATCCTGCCGTTCTACGATGTCTGACATGCTTGAGCCCATTGGTAGTCACTGTATGATGTCTTTTTCCAAGGACAGGCCTCTCCTGGTAACATGACCAAAGACAGACAAAAATTTCACCATCCTTGCCTCTAAAGCGCACTTTAGTTATAGATTTGTTGTTGTGTACCACTGGGTCAGAACCAACCCACAGCTGGCCCTCCAGTGGGTTTTCAGTAGTTGCTCACAAGAGTGGACTGCCCATCCTTTTCCTCGGTTGTAGAGGCTTTTAAATTTTGGTTTGGTGTTCTAAGGGAATGCCAGATAGAGTGTCTGTGCTGGTAGTGGTGTGTTCCTTAGGGAGTGATTATAGTGGGAAACTCAAGGGTTAAAGTTCTGGACTTCCTTCAAACTCCAACTTTTTAATTTCATTCAGTTGTAGGCACTTATCCTGAGGGGATTCCCCTATGTTAAAATTTTCCTAAAGATCTGCAAAGCAGTGTCCTAAATGATAGGAGGATGACTGTACCAGCACCTTTCATGCAGCTATTAGCTGAGTTTACACAGAAGCATGGCTCATGCCTTGTTCAATTGCAGTCTGGTCTTCACAGCTCTGACTCTAAGGCTCCTCGGGCACTTTTTCAGCAAAATGAATCTCCTCAGGCTCGAGTCATTTGTTTTCCAAACTCTTCTCCGATCTCACTAATTCCCAATTTCCCTGCATTTGACAAATGCAATTAACAAGCCTCGATCAGTTTCTGGCCGACAGCCCTCATCAATCAATAAAGACTGCACAAGACTGCGGGGGAAGGGCAGGTGAAAGAAGGTAGCTGCAGTCCAGGGAAGGGGGGCTTTAACCCCTGTAGTTCTAGAACACCCACACCCACCTTTCAGTTTTAAAACATCAACTTGGGTTGGCACTCTCAGCCAGTACTTTCTTCATTCTTGCTCACTAAACACAAGGCAGTACTGATTATGCCCTTCTCTTCCATTTTCAAAGGTTTACCCATCAACCTCTTCCATCTTCCTGGTCTTCTCTTTAACAGAAGGCCATGCCATCTGCTGCCACCACAGCTTGGAAACCCCCTCAGTGCTGCGTGTGATAAATCAGCTATCTCTGCTCTCAGCAGGGCCTCCTCCCCTCTCACACATTCTGTGATGATTCCTGCTTCCTGCCCAGAGGCTAAGTGCCCACCGTCATCCTAGTCCACCCAACACGTCCACTGCAGAGTACCAGAAGAAGGATCACTAAGCTTGAGGTACTGCTTTCATACTCATCTCTGTGACCTTTTTCCAGAGTCCAAGATTTCTCTTACCAATTGGTTTAAGATATAAGGTTCATCCTCTTCACCTTTCTGCTCTGCATGTAGCACCAGCTTCCCTGCCCCCACTTTAGGAGGAGAGCTTTTCCCTCCAAAGCCCTGCCTAAGAGCTTTTCCCTCCAAAGCCCTGCCTAGCACAGTTCTGCGCATCTTTCCACCTCATCAACTTTTCATCTCTTTCACAAACAGAATCAGGAAGTCTCTCCCTCCTCCTTTGTTATTAGCTTCACCAGTGGGGACGTTAATGTATTCACTAGACAGTGTCTTCACACCAATGTTCCCTATAATTATAGATACTTCCCTCCCACTGTCCTGACTTATATGACTGTAAAGTGCTTGGAGGAGGGACAATGTGGACAGAAGACACAACACAGGCTGAGGGTGAGTAGTGTAATGTTAACAGCAAAAAAAAGTAATACAAATAATTTCTTCTGCAGCAGCTCATTAACATCTGGTAACACAATGAAGGTCAATGTACATGAGCTTAATAAAAGGATCAATTAGAAACCCCTGTACTACAGGATGGGGTGCTGTGCTCTTATTATCAATGACACCCCAATAAATGCAAGCAGATGCATTCAGCCTCCCTTAGGGGGCAGGTCCACTGTACTTGTCATGTAGATCAGCTACATTGTCACTGGAGACTCGGATCCAGCCATCCTCCCGGACGTGGTAGAGGTTGACCACACCTCCTGAGTAGGCATCTCTGTAGGTAGCTTGGTAGATGGCTCGACGAGCTAGATCATAGGCCTTTTCCACTTCCAGATCATAGGAGTAGCCCCTATCCATGACCCCATAGGCATATACAGAGCCAGAACCTACAGAGAAGGTGGTCCCTGAGATCCGGTTACCTTCACTGTCCACATAGTAGAGGCCTGGAAAGAGAAAGAAGGTTAGCAGGGGCAAACAATGAACATTCTCTTCTGCCATCTAATTCATCGTTCAAGACAATAATAGTTCTCCATTCCTCTTAAAACTCAGGGCACACCATCAGAAATATTGGAAAACTACTGCATTATAAATTAAAAATAAAATTTAAACCAGATGCTCTGCTGGGGGGGGGGAGGGGAAGCACGATCTCCTCCTGTACCAATCAGATCTGATTTGACGGTACACACACAAAATAATTTTAAAAAAATTTAAGGGCACTCTGGTGGCTTAGTGGCAAGAAGTTGCACTGAAATCCCAGAGGTACAAGGTTCGAATCCACCAGATGCTCTGCGAAAGGAGGGGCAATCTATGCTGTACCAGTCATATCTGATTTGACGGTACACACACACATATATGCACACATTTAAAAACTACCTCATCTCACTTCACATCCATTAATATATCTACCTTGCCTGTCTTCACTGCAGACCAAAAAGTAAGGATAATCTCAATGATTCAGGTTTCAAGCATAGAATGAGGTGTTGTGGGGAAAACATTTTAAAAATACTCTAAAAAGTTTAGGTGATCTAAGTCATACATAAGCCTAGAGTTCAAAATCATATTGCGGACTCGCTCTGTCCAAAACGGTAGCCACTAGCTACATGTAGCTACAGAGTAAGTGAAATAAAGTCGGTATTATACGTTGAAGTGATAGTATTTTAGATATTCTGGGTAAATAAAACACAATCAAAATTAGCTTTGTTTAGGAGTACAGTCATGAAAATCTCCAAACTATAACCACTTTCCCACTTCGTTTTGTATGTGTATGGTTTTTCTGAAACTAGGTAAATTCTTTTTTCTTAGTTTGCATACAGTAATTCATATACATTGTATTTGATACAACTTTCCCACTTCTTGAGACTTAGACCCTGGGTTTGAAGGGCCAGGACCAGTCTTGGGGACATCGAGATCAACTGCATAATACAATGCAATACAATACAATACAATACAATACAATACACAAAGACGATGCTCTATGTGCTACTTGAGTGAATAGTGACAAGGGTCTTCAAAGCTTGAGAGTAGCCATCTAAGCTGGTCTGTTTCCAGCTGGAGCGATGAACATTAAAGACTCAAGAAACCAATCAGTCCAAAGGCTGAAGGGACCACATGAGCCACAGCTTCTACCAACCTGAGACCAGAACTAAACGGAGCCCAGCTATTGCCACAGACAGAGATCACAATAAAAGCTACTGGGTGGGGTGAGAGGAAAATGGTAAAATAAAGTTTAAATTCATAATAAAAGACCACAAAGTTACTGGTGGAGTTGCCAATGGTGTCTATAATTTAAGTCCTAACAGTTCACACTTTAGCTAAGTAGAAGACAAGCTATAAAGTAAACACCCAGGATAAACACACTCCTCAGAGCAACCAACTACAGGAAACCAAAATGGCAGCTTTGCCCAAAAGCAAAGTTAAGACAGGATAACTGGGCACACGGAACAGGGAACCCAAGACAGAAATAGGCGAGTACTCACACACTGTGGAGACTGCAACTACTGAGAGTGATGCTTTGATCTTTTGACTTTCACCTAACCCACAGAAGTTTGTTTTTTTTTTTAAAAAAAAAACCAACACCTCAAAACTACTTCTTTTTTCACTTTTTAAGATGTGGCTAGTATAAAATTCTAAATTACACATATGATTCCTATTTATTTATATATCTATTTATTTCTATTGAAGGAGCCTGGTGATGATACAAACAGTTAAGCATGTGCCTGTTAATAACCAAGAGGTGCACAGTTCATATCCATCACCTGCTCTGTGGGAGAAATATGTGGCAATCTGCTTCCCTAAAGATTTACAGATTTGAAAACCCCTAGGACAGTTTGATTCTGTCCTGCGGGTTTGGAATTGACTCAAAGACCACAGGTTTATGCTACTACTGTACAACCTTCTGTCATATAGATCAGGATCAGCAAAAGCCAACTGTTGGTTTTTAAATAAAGTTATATGGGAACACAATCACATTCATTCATTTACAAGTTATTTAAGGCTGCTTTTGTTCAGAATTAAGAAGTATGAAAATGCCATATGGCCTACAAACTATTTTGAAAATGTTTGGAAGCCTCTCTACAGATTACAGTGAACTCTGGTGTCTTAGGTGGTAAGGAGTGGTAGTGTCAACGCAACCCAAAGACTCACAATTCAAATCTACAAGCTGCCCCACAGGAGAAATCACTCCTCCTGTGCGATTTACTGTCTCTGGAAACCTGCTGGAGGGTCAGTTCTAAGTAGGTTGTGACTCAATGGTACACAACAATAACAACTATAGACTGTAGGGACCTCTAGTAGCCTAATGGCAAGGAGTTGTGCTAGTAACCCAAAGCTATGTGGTTTGAATTCACCAGCTGTTCCAGGGGAGAAAGATGGGCAATCTCCTCCTATGTGATTATAACTGCTTCTGAAAACCTGCTGCAGGGTGAGCCATGGGTTAGTTCTCATGTGATGGTAAACAAGAACTATAGACCATAAGGGTCAAGGAAATTCAAAAAAGGAATTTAAAAAAATTCTTTTCAATTCTCATTGCTTCACTCCTCCTCCAAGTTTGTACCTTTTCACCAAGTTCAGGTTTAAAATGTCCAAATCTGAATCTTGTCCTCAAATACTTCAGTGGTTCACCATCATCTTATCAAACTCTTTTGCCTTTTGTGTTCTCAACTTTTGCCAATTACACCATCAATCTTTTAACTATTTTAGTAGTTCTCAACTATCACTATGCCTCAGAATCAACTAAGGAAGTTCGTAAAAAAATGTTTAGGAGGGGAGCTCTGGTGGCCTAGTGGCAAGAAGCTGCAACTACAATCCCAGAGGTGAACAGTTCGAATCCACCAGATGCTCTGCCGGGGAAGGTGGGTCAATCTCCTCCTATGCCAGTCAGATCTGATGTGACGGTACATGCACACAAAAATAATAAAATAAAATAAAATATATTTTAAAAAAATGTTTAGGCCTTAACCCAATTAGGATTTAAATTTGTTAGGAGTGGGGAACAAACTTAAGGTTTTCGGGCAATTCTAATGCAAGCAAGATTGAGAATCACTGCCCTTTTGTTTTCAGGGTGATTAGACCTTATTCTAATGTCTGCCGCAGATCTTTTCCTATTCCCTCCTCAATCCCAATGCCACTCCCTTGCCTAAACGGCTCAACATCTGGTTCCAATTTACCTTTCTGGCTCAGTACTCCCCTTCGCACACTCTTAATTCCAATTAAATAGCACATCCAGTGACTTCTCTCAAAACCTGAGGCTTCTTTCTTCCCTCCCTGTGCTCACTGACCCATTGCTGCACCTCTGGCAGGTTTTCAGAAGCTGTAAATTACACAGGAGGAATATGAACATTTTTCTCCCTTGGATCAGCTTGTGGATTCAAACCACCCATCTTTGGGTTCAAAGAGCAACTCCTTCCCCAGTGGGCCATCAGGGTTTCTTTACATTTCTTTATCTCCTACCAAAAATTCCCATGAATTAGGGAGTTCTGGTGGCTTAGTGGTAAGGAGATGGGCAGCCATCCCAAAGGCACACAGTTTGAATCCACCAGCTTCCCTGCAGGTGAAAAGATGGGCAATTGCTTCCTGTGCAATTAAAACTGCCTCTGAAAAACCTGCTGGAGGGTCAGTTATGACTTGGTTCTGAATTGACAGAACACAACAACTCATGAAGTAGGAATCTCTGGCAGCTTAGTGATAAGGAGGTGCACTGCCAAGGCATGCAATTTAAATCCACCAGCTGCTCCAGGGTAGAAAGATAGACAATCTCCTCCCTTGTGATTTACTGCTTCTGAAAACCCGCTGAAGGTCAGATACATAACAAAAACTCATGAAGTGTTCTTACATCTTCTGGTCAGAACCTCTTTTCAAAATCTATGATCAGCTTCTTGAAGGGGCTGACTTATACTCAGGGTGATGGTGCCATCAGGAAGCTCCGAGAAGAGGGCACAAACCAGGCTATGCTCTGGTTTTCTAGATTTTCCGTGCCAGTGAGTCTGTGTTCTTGGGCATTTACACATGAAACAAACCCAATGGCCACAGGCAAATCGGCTTGCATTTTTCAAAGTGTATTTCCAAAACATTTCTCTGGACCAGGCAAAATCTATGGAACTGTTCTTTCATACCTTTTGAAGAGAAAAATACTTCCATTTCCTAATTAACATCTATCTCATCTGCACTTTTTCATTCTTTCATTTATCCTCTATTGAGTAGTGAAGTAAAGCTAACCCTTCTATACCTCTTCATATCCTACTCCAAAGCATGTAAAAAAGTGCAAAGCATCCTACAGATATTCTATAATTAAAGAGTCAGTAAGCAAATAAATAAACCAAGCAAAAACATGAAGAGGAAAAATAATTCAAGTATATGCAAGGAAAAACGAAATAAACTGACTGACTACATTCCAGCCTACCCAAAGGGGCATTCAAAACTGGCCAAAGAGGAACTGACATTGGCTATAAGGTCAATTTTTCCGACCAAGGTTTTAAAAGACTGGAAAGGAAACTAGACTAAGGAATTTCTTTTCAAAGATGACAGAACAGGACCTAGGATGACAGTATCAGGTAAGGACAGAAAAGAGGTGAGTCCAAAAGGTCCCTTTTGGGTCAAAAACTTTCTTAAGAGAAAAAGGGAGAGGAACAACTAACTTTTTAGTGTCCAACCACATATGGTTCGAATCCACCAACAGTTCCACAAAGATCAGCAATTCCTCCCCATGTGATTTGATTCAATGCCTCTGAAAACCTGCTAGAGCTAAGTTGATTCTGAATCGATGGTACACACAACTACAAACTGTTGTTGTGTGCTGTTGAGATGGCCCTGACTCAAATAGCGAGGGTGATTGCCACAGGTTGAAATGACAATTATTTCGGGTATTCAAGATTAGCCAAAAAAATTAAACTTGCTGCAATTCAGTAGATTCTGACTCACAGGAACATTACAGGACAGGGCAAATTTTCCCCACAAAGTTTGTAAGGCTAAGTAAATATTTACTGACATATCTTTCTTCAATAGAGTAGTGGGTAGGTTCAAATCACTGACTTTTTAGTTAGCAGCAAACACTTAAATGATTAAAATTGTTTCATCTTTTTTACTGTGTCTATTAGAAAAATTTAAATGACATTATTTCTACTCTAGCCCTAGCTAAAGAGTTTTTACATCTGTAATCTGATTCTCAAATACAACTCTTTATAGGTCTTATAATTTTATGTGAGAGAACAGAAACATTCTGAGCTAGATGCTTTCCATTTATTACCTCACTTAACCAATATCACGGATGAAGAACCAGAGGGTGAGTGAATAAGCAACCTAAGGTCACAGTTGTAGTCTATGACACAACTAACTCCATGCCCTTTTCTACACTCCCATGCTGCATGTTCTATGAATAAAGAACAGAGAGAAAGCCCAAGAACCTAAGCAGTGCATCCTCAAACACTGGCACAGAGCCCTTCTGTTCAACCTCTGCTTATTGTGGCAGCTAAAGGATCACGGGATTGTAGTTTAACTCACCAGGGCCTCTCTTGTCCCAGCCACAGATCATGGTACCCATGGACAGCCCCATGCCTTTATATTGATAGACCATGTTGGCCAGCAGCTTGGAGGCAGCTGCTACTGAGATGCGTTCCTTGTTTCGAAGCTCATAGATTCGACACTGCCGAGCTAACAGCCTCTCCCAGAAGCTACAATCCGCTGCACCTCCAGTCATGGTGCCTAGCAGGTAGGGGTTGATCTCGATCACCTTCTTCACCGTTTGGGATGCAATGTAAGCACCTGCTGTGGCCCGGGAGTCCACTGCCACGATGACACCATGGCGAAACTGTGAAGATCAACGGAAAATGCCAAACAGGCCACATCAGTCCTGAAAAACATCGGATACCCAGCACATCTCTTTCTCATTTAAATAACACAATAAACTTTCCTGAATATTACTGTCACTTTGAGGGTCACATTAATCCCGTGACTAGGGCATAATCGGTATTATCTTCTTTATAAAAGAGAAAACAGGCTCCATATGATTGAATGACTTGTCCAAACTTCTCAATCTAATTTTGCATTGCTGCGCCGGGAACCCCAACTGCGAAGCTTCTATTCCCCCCTTTACTTCACCAAACCTCCCTGTTAAGACATCGAATAACCTAGAGGGGCTGCTCAGTTACCAAAATCTTTAGTGAAACATCGCAACAGCCAATGTTCCTTAGAGGCTAGCCTCCCCTTAACCCGGGTCGCGTCAAAAACAAATCAAGTAACCTCGCGTATTCCTTCATTTGCTCCCAGGCCCGCCACCGCCCGGCCCGCCACCCCCCACCCACCCCCCGCCCGGGCAGAGACCGAGGCCTCCCGGGACAGTGAGACAGCTAAATCGCTGGAGCGAGTGTGGAGACGAAAGGACCGAGTGCCTGATGGGGTTTTCCGGTTCCAGGCAGCTGGAGGGAGGTTCCCGTCCTGCAGGCAGGACTTGGGGGGTGCAGGTACTTGGAGATGTACCCCCGTGCGCTTGGATCCGTACCTTGAAGGCCAGAGTGGTGGTTCCATGAAGCATTTCGATCCCTGGTTCCTCGGGGACACCCCATTTAGGCGCAGCCAGACTCAGCCCATCGCATGAACTCCCTAGACCCACGTCCTGCAGATCCGCGCGACCCCCAAGACCGAAAAAGCCGCGCTGGTTCACCGGTAGAGGCCTCTGCAACACGCTGGCCAGCGCCATGTCTACTGAGGGCAAGCGGAACTAAGGCCGAGTACACCTGGGAAAGAGGCCGGGCAACGCCTCGCCGTCATAGCTTCACTTCCTATTTATTTCATCGAGGAGCCATTTTTACTCCTGGTAGCCACGCCCCCCCCCAAAGCAAACGCCAAATACAAGGGATAAGTTTGATTCAGTGGTAAAATTCTTTTCAGTAATGGAATGCGGCTACCCTCTTACTGGGTCAAGCGACCTTTAAATTCATAGGAGTTGATTAAAAAACATGTTGAATGAGGGCAGTGAGGCCGGCCATCTTTGAAAAGGGCGTGACTGGTTAAAAATGGGTTTGGAATTTTTAGAGATAAATGGACAACCTCCTAACCCCACATGCAAACAACATTTAACTTCTCAACACCTTGTTAACACAACTTAGGTTGATATTTTAGGAACAGCCTTAAGACTGGTGTTTCCTAAAATCAAAATCAGTACGGATCGCATCTCAACATCAAGGTTACAAAAATAGTCAACCCTGGACAGATAGACAACATTATGATCAGTGAAGAAAACAATGAAACTGTCAGCTTCATCTTACTTGGATCCACAAAAAAATACACTTGGTGCCAGCAGTGAGGAGGTCAGGGACCTCTCCAAATTACTGAGGAGCAATGATGTCAGTTTGAGCACTAAGGTGCATTTGATTCAGGTTTTTTCAATCACTTGCTGTGCATCTGACAGTTGACCAATGGATAAGGATGACAGAAGAAGAATTGGTGCTTCTGAGTTGTGATGTTGGAGAATGTCCCATGAATTGCTAAAAGAACGAGCAGGTATGTCTTGGAGAAGGTGCAAACAGAGAGCTCCTTGGAGGCTCAAGGACACAACTAAGACTGATTAAAATACTGATTTTTCTCTAAGGAGTGGTGTTCCTGCAGGGTTTAGTTCAGCCTGCACTGGATGACAGGGACTGGGGCCACCAAATGACTATAATTTTTGTACTGTTTCAAAAAAAAT
>NW_006399776.1:22981210-22985459 GCF_000299155.1 Elephantulus edwardii
ACCTCTTCTAAATCCAGCCTGCACATCTGGCAGTTCTCTGTTGACCTATTGTTCCAAACGTTTTTGGATAATTTTCAGCAGAATCTTGCTTGCATGTGATGTTAATGATATTGTTCGTTAATTCCCGCACTCTGTTGGGTCACCTTTCTTTGGAATGGGAACAAATATCGATCTTTTCCAGTCAGTTGGCCAGCTGGCTGTCCTCCAGATTTCTTGGCACGACTTAGTGAGCATACCCAGGGCGGTGTCTGTCTGTTGAAATATGTCAATTGGTATGCCATCAACTCCAGGGAGCCTTGCTTTTTGCCAATTCCTTCAGAGAAATTTGAACTTCCTCTTTCATCAGCATAGGCTCTTGCTCATATGTTATTTCATGAAATTCTTCTGTGTCAGCCAATTCCTTCACTCAGATAACCATTTGATAATTTCTGCATTTCAATTTTTTCGTACGTATCTGAAAGTTGA
Organism: Elephantulus edwardii; assembly: GCF_000299155.1. Lineage (NCBI taxonomy): Eukaryota > Metazoa > Chordata > Mammalia > Macroscelidea > Macroscelididae > Elephantulus > Elephantulus edwardii. The sequence goes on from NW_006399776.1 coordinate 22,981,676, forward strand.
ACAATGAATGAAGATGACAGAAAAAGAATCAATGCCTTTGAATTGTCATGTTCTCAAAGAGTACCGAATATCCAGCAACCAGGATGTTCCTTAGAAGCAAAAATGGTGAAACATGGGAGCTCTGGTAGCCTAGTGTCAAGAAGCTGCACTGCAATCACAGAGGTACATGGTTCAAATCCACCAGATGCTCTGCTGGAGAAGGAGGGGCAATCTCCTCCTGTATCAGTCAGAGCCAATCTGACGGCACACAAACACAAAAATAATAAAATTTTTTAAAAAATGGTGAAACTTCATCTCTCATACTTTGGGCATGTTGTCAGAAGCAGCTAGTCTTTGGAAAAAGATCTCATGCTGAGAAATGTGAAGCACCGGAGAAGGAAAAGAAGACCCTCAACTATGTAGACTGACAGTGTCTGTAACAATGGAATAGAGCATGTCAGAAATTTGAGGATGGACTTAGGTTTTGATCTGTTATTCATAAGGTTGCTATGAGTCTTAGTCGACTAAGAAACTTAGTTATATTGACTATGGCACTTAATAATAATCTACTTAGGTCAGAGCTGTCTTTATTACAGAATTACATTGACTATAAATCACTTGGTTTCATCTGCATATGTTACAAGCACATATTATATCAAGAACTTTTTTGAGAATGAGGTAGTAATTAAATGAAAGGAGAAAAATCTTCAGCTAGTTATGGTGACACCACAGTCTCTGAGACCATTTTCTTATGAAATCAGTTATACCACAGTCATTTGTGGTAAACACTACAAACAAACAAAACATTTGATTAATGCTAATACCTCTTAGAGGGAGTTCTGGTGGCCTAGTGGATAAGGAGTTGTACTGCCACCCCAGTGGCAGGTAGTTTGAATCTACCCACTGCTCCAAGAAAGATGGGCAATCTCCTCCCATGTGATTTAGCCTCTGAATACCTGCTGGAGGATCAGCTATGAGTCAGTTCTGACTCAACAGCAATGAGTGTGATAATATTAATCACTATACAACACACAGTCAACACTCTTGGCACCAGCAGTCAGGAAATCAAAAAGCGTATCGCGATGGGAAAGTCTGCTGTTAGGGACCTCTCAAAGGTACTCAGGAGCAACAGTGTCTCTCTGGAGACTAAGGTGCGCCTGATACAGGCCATGGTCTTTGCAATCGCTTGTTATGCATCAGAGAGTTGGACAATGACTAGGGAGGACAGAAGGAGAGTGGATGCTTTTGAGCTGTGGTGCTGGAGAAGGGTACTGAATGTACCATGGACTGCCAGGAAAACAAACAGATTCATCCTGGAGAGGATTAAACCAAGCTACTCCTTGGAGGCAAGGATTCTGGGGCTTCGTCTGACATACTTTGGACATGTTGCCAGGAGGGACGGGTCCTTGGAGAGGGACATCATGCTTGGGAGGGTGGAGGGACGGCGCAGGAGGGGAAGACCCTCTATGAGATGGATCGATTCAGTGACTGGGGTAATCGGGATGGGTGTGTCGGGGGCAGTGCGGTTGGCGCAGGATAGAACAGGGTTTAGGGCTGTTGTGCATAGGGTCGCTATGAATCAGAAACAACTCGACAGCACATAACAACAATACACCACTCATTTATTAATAGCAACCAATTTTTTTTAATTTTATTTTTTATTATTTTTGTGTGCGTGTACCATCAAATCAGATCTGACTGGTACAGGAGGAGATAGATTGTCCCTCCTTCCCCAGCAGAGCATCTGGTGGATTCGAACCGTTCGAATTGTGATTGTAGTTGCAGCTCCTTGCCACTAGGCCACCAGCGCTCCCCTAGCAACCAATTTTTAATACTCAGTTTTGGTTTTATATCCACCCTTTGTTGAAACAATTAATAAGTCATCCAAAAGGCAGAAAGAAAGAACACCAAAGAACTCAATCTACTAACTAGATTCTTAAATTAGCACCTACATAGTTGAGTCAGTAGTCATTCACTATCTCAGATCCTAGAGAAGAATTCTAAGACTTCAGATAGATGCACCAAGATGTTCTCTAACATAAGCTTGCGAAGATGAATTCTTTATGCAGACATGTGTTATATTTCATTGTCTTTCCTTCCCTCCTCTCATCTTCATTTTTCAACTCTTTCGGGAATCATAATGGAGCAAGGAAGTGGGTATGTGTACGAAATGTTTCTTCCTGGCTTAATGGCTCTATGAAGTCAGTGTCTGATTTTTTTGTTGCATTACAGTGACAAAATCCATCGAATCTAAAGTTCTATTTTTCTCTGATACCCAATACCTTTCCCACTGACTCTGCACATGTTGTGTTTGTAATACTAAAATTTGGCAACCTTTTCCAAACCCAACCACCAGAATATTATGAGCTGGAAAATTTTTATCTGTATTTTGCACTTGGCTGCTGTGGGAAATGCAAAGTGCTTCTGTTTATTGAGCATTTATTATCTTGCAGGAATCCTAGGTAGTACAAAGAGTTACATAAAAATTGTGTGGGGGTTGACTGACCTCCTCTGACTTCAAGAAGGGTCTGTTTCTCCCACAGTATTCTATTCCTCTCTTGGGTTCAATAATTTGTTACAATAGCCACACAGAACTCACAGACTATACTCACAGTTATGGGCTGTCAGGAACTAGTAAGTTACAATTCAGAATCAAGAACTAACAGTTCTTAAGTTAGGATTGCTCCTCTGAGCTCCTCCAGTTTACCAGTGTTCTGCCAGGACAAAGATCACAAAAATATTTAGCGCCCAGTTAGTACTCAAAGAAAACCCACTATGCCAAGAAGTCTCCTTTCTGAAGACACTCTGCCCTCTCTCTGTCAGGCAGCACATTGCAAGTCCACTGAACTGTAACAAGGCCATTTCTAGTACTGGCATCCTGATTTTGCTGCCACTATTTCTCAACTGCTGCTTCTTGCCCTCTTGCCCCATCTCTGGGATTATCAATCTCTCTCCTTGTTTCCTGGATCAAGGAGATTCTTAATATAGGAACCTCAGGTCCCAAGGACATGCTCCATTTTTGTCTCACTTCATGGCAGTGAGGTCTTCCCATCTACCTGTTTGATGGCTCATTTTAAGGCTATCAGGATGATAAAACCGGTCAATTCCCTTATTATGGTCCCACACACCCTTAATCTCATGGTCCTATCCAAGTAAGAGGGGAGCTGTGGTGGCCTAGTGCATAAAGAGTTGCACTGCCAACCCTAAGGCAGGCAATTCAAATCCACCAGCTGCTCCCTTGGGAAAAGAGAGACAAGCTCCTGTCATGAAATTTGCAGCCTCTGAAAACCCATTGGAGGGTCAGTTATGAGTTAGTTCAGACTCAAGTGGACATAAAAACAGCAATCTCCTAAAAAATACCACACGTTTTATTTGCATTATTAACAAGCTGTCCAAGATACACTTTGGTGGACCACAAACACCTCAGTTGCATAGTTTCACCTAATGACTTTGCCTGCTTAAATTTCTCTGAAGGAATTGGCAAAAAACAAGGCTCCCTGGAGTTGATGGCATACCAATTGACATATTTCAACAGACAGACACCGCCCTGGGTATGCTCACTAAGTCGTGCCAAGAAATCTGGAGGACAGCCAGCTGGCCAATTGACTGGAAAAGATCGATATTTGTTCCCATTCCAAAGAAAGGTGACCCAACAGAGTGTGGGAATTAACGAACAATATCATTAATACCACATGCAAGCAAGATTCTGCTGAAAATTATCCAAAAACGTTTGGAACAATAGGTCAACAGAGAACTGCCAGATGTGCAGGCTGGATTTAAAAGAGGTAGTGGTACTAGGGATAGT
>NW_006399776.1:22986384-23032776 GCF_000299155.1 Elephantulus edwardii
CTTCGTCTGACATACTTTGGGCAAGTTGCAAGGAGGGACTGGTCCTTGGAGAGGGACATCATGTTTGGCAGAGTGGAGGGGCAATGCAGGAGGGGAAGACCTTTGATAAGATGGATCGATTCTGTGACTGGAAAGGTGGGAATGAGAGTGTTTGAGATGGCTAGGTTGGCACAGGATAGAACAGCGTTTAGAGCTCTTGTACTTAGGGCTGCTATGAGTTGCAAGCGACTTGATGGCACATAACAACAACAACCCCAATCTTTTCTTTTTCTTTTTTAAGGAATCACAATGCCATAGTAAAAAAAAGACGATATAAAAGGGATTCATCACATCACAATTTTAGCTGCTAGCTGAAAAGTTTACTTTCAAATCCACCAGAGGCACATTGGAAAAAAAGGAAAAAGCAGTCATTGAAAATCCCATGGAGCACAGTTCTACTCTGATACACATAAGGTTTCCATGAGTTGAAAATTGACTTAATGGCAAAACCCAAAAAAGTGTTTGTTTATTCTTCTGCAATCACCCAGGAAATTGCAATACAAAACCTTCTACTTCTAGCTTTTCTCAGAGGGTCTTTCACTCTGTTTTCTTATGGCCCTTTTACCTGAAGTGTGGATATTTACTGAAGGTAGGTGATTTGAGTCTATCCACCAGCTGGTGGGAGGGGGGGAACCCCAGCAAACTGCTCATTTAAAGATTCACTCATTCACTGCCATGGAATAAGTTACACTTCATAACAAACCTCCTTTCAACTGGCTTCTGAGGCTTTAAATAAAATTCATGATTATTTTTCTCCTGCAGAACCACTCCTAGGTTCAAACTGCAGGAAATGCAGTATTAGTATTTTTTTAAATTTTATATACCGATTTCTTTACAAAGTCTGAATACATTGTTTTTCACAAAAGATCCTTCTCATTTCCTTCACCCCATCCACCCCTAGAATTGTGCAGCCCTACGATTAACACTCCACCCCCACCCAACCTCCCTCCTCTAACTCTACTCCCCTCCGCCTTGGATCCTCATATTCATTCTACAATAATGGTTTTATGCGGGATTTGTCCTTGTGGGACTGAGATAGTTCACTCAGCATAGTGCTCTCCAGTGCCTCCCAGAGATGGAGTCTTTGGGTTAGCAGCACAGCTCACTATGGGTTATGTCATCAGAGCTCCCCTAGTAAAGGTTACAGCCTATGAAACCCTCTTCCTTGAGTTTCACTGTGAGTCACAAGTGACTTGATGATGCAAGACAACATAATTGTAACTTTTACAGACAGGTATTTTACTACTATTCATCTCTTTGCCTCTGTGTCTCGTTTTTTATTTAATACATGTTTACCAAAAACAAACAAACAAATCCAGCAACCCCAAGCACACTGCCATCATATTGATTCTGATTCAAGTCAACCATATGTGTTGGGTTTCCAAGATTGAATCTTTTTTTCCCCCCAGATTTGGCCATTGACATCTTTTTTTCATTTTCCTGCCCATTCATTCACTGTTGCACATTTTTCTCCCTGCACACCCCTCCCCAGTTCACTTTTCTCTTTGTAAAAAGAAAAAAAAAATTTCATTGTTATTCAATACCCCCTCCTCCAGTCCACTTTACTATGCAGCTCTTATTCTGGACTCTTGTCATGCAGATAGTACCTTTTTTTTTTACTTTATTATTTTTTATGCATGTACCATCAAATCAGATCTGACTGGTCCTGGAGGAGATTGTCCCTCCTTCTCCAGCAGAGCATCTGGTGGATTCAAACTGCGTAACTCTGGGACTGTAGTGCAGCTTCTTTCCACTAGGCCACCAGAGCTCCCTTTGTCATGCAAATAATACCAAATCATATATTCCTTTAAACAGTTCTCTCCCCCATCTCTTTCATGTTGTGTACATCATTTATCTCCTGTCTTCTTAGTTTCTCCACAACCCCGATGTCTATCCTGTTTTATAACAGTGGCACTATGCAGTATTTGTCCTTTTGTGACTGAGATATTTCACTCAGCATATGTCCTCCAGGGTCACCCATTTCGAATAATATTTCATGAGTTCCTTGTTTTTCAATGCTGCACAGTATTCCATTGTGTGAATATACCACAACTTCTCTGTCCATTCATTTGTTGATGGGGACTTAGGTTGTTTCCAACCAAGACTGTGAATCTTAACAGAAGAATGACCATTTTTTTCCTGCTAATACATGTTTACAAATGAATAAATTAAAAATGACAATGTTCTGTGTTCTCCCTTCATAGCAGATTGAACCCTTGGCTCACCATTGACAGCTTCTGCTCCTTTTACCTGCATCTAGTAAGTTAACAAGCCCATGAATTCTGCAGCATTTCTCACATTCTTTTTCATAATAACTAATACCACCTTTAACTTCTGATCTCTTCACTTCTGAATTACTGAAATACTGCACTAACCAATTTTCTAGGCCATTTATTTAACTTATATTCTCTGATCCAAAGTCCCTACTCATAAGTGAGAAGTAAAAAAAAAATAATAATGAATAAAATAGAATGAGTGATAGATTTAAGAGCTGAGTTCAGTATAAACTGAAGCTAGGTGAGGATTCAGGAAGCCTTTGCAATGGAGTTCTGAATTCACTTTGAAGTTCTGTTTTGCATACTTTGATCATTCTGCTAGGAGGGACCAGTCCTTGGAGAAGGACATCATACTTGGAAGAGTATAGAGTCAGTGCAGGAGAGGAAGACCCTGGATGAGATGGATTGAGAGTGACTGTGGCAATGAGGGCAGGTGTGATGGAGATGGTGAAGTTGACTCAGGATATGGCAGGGTTCAGGGCTATTGTTCATATAGTTATAAATCAGAGTGGACTCAACAACACATAACAACAACACCAAAAAAATACCACTTGGGTCCCATTACTCTTCAATCTTACAACCTCTTCTCTCTCAGCCTATACTTGGGAAGGCTTTTCAGAACAGATAGGACTTAAGCCAGACTTTGAAAGAATTCAAATAGGCAAAGGGAAGGTGGGAGATGTATTAGGATTCAGAAAAGAGGTTGTAGTTGGTGAACTTGGATTTGACCTTTGTTGTTAGTTGGACTGTGTCATTTTTAGGTACTGTTGAGTCACCTTTGAGTTACCAAGACCCTAAACACAACATGATAAAACACTGATCCTGCGCCATCCTCATAACCTCCACTGTTCTTAAGCACATTGTTGCAGTCAGAGTGTCAATTCATCTTGTTGAGGGTTGACTTCTTTTTTTCACTAGCCCTCTACTTCCCCAAGCATAATATCTTTCTCCAAGGACAGTAAGATTTCCCAAGTATGTGAGACAAAGTCCCGGCATCCTTGCTTCTAAGGAACATCCCGGCTGCACTTCGTCCAACACAGTTTTGCTTGTTCTTTTAATAGTCTGTGTATTCAGTATTCTTTGCCAGCATCACAGTCCAGAGGCATCAATTCTTCCTTGGTCTTCTGTTAATGTCCACTGCCATCAAGTTGATTCTGACTTCCAGCAGGTTTCAAAGGCTGTAAATCTTCATGGGAGGAGACAGCTTATATTTCTCCCATAGAGTGGCTAGTGGACTCAAACCACAAGACTTTTGGCTAGAAGCCTGACACATTAAGCAGTTTGCCAATAGACCTTGCCAGCCTGGGGTGGGAAACGTAGTTGGAATTTGATCTTGGAGACCTCCTAAGTTTTTAGCAGAAGGAAAACAGGGTTTAAGTGTTACTACCACTGATGAATAAAATAACAGAAAACTAATCTTTTACAATATTCATAATAATGTGAGACTAACATTTTATATTACTTATGGGGAAAGGGACTTCTCTTAACTTAGCAGTAGTGGTGTTAACGTTCCTTTTAGCTCTCATTGAAACCCTTTTGTTGCCCTTTCCCATTTGCCCTCAGAAATTAATGGCTAACTTCTTCTTTTGTCGCTCTTTCTTGTCTGCTCCAGTAATTTATCTCCAGGAGCTAAGTCTCCTCTTAAGATTTCTTTTTTAATTTCTTTTTCCAGTTTACTCCTGCAATTTTTTTCTTCAAAAGTTAAATGAGGGTGATAGCCTTAATCATGAGATGCTTTGCTTAACTAGGATCATGTCAATGCCTCCTTTGACTTGGATGATGCCAACTACCTCCAGGCCAGGCCAACTAGTCTGAGATCTGACTAGTGACTAGTTCATCTGGATGGGAGGATATACTGTTAGAAAACCCTCACATTCTGCTATCCTTATCCCTCCCTGACATAAGCCCCTTGCAGTTTCCAAGTCAGGGAGACACATTTGGGAAGTTCATATGCTGTGTGTCCCACATTCTGGTACATAATAAATGTTTCACTGTTCCATTCCACCCTCTCTCTGAGATTAGCTTTCAGTGGCAGGTGGAAGATCTGAGGCTTTTGGGTAACAGTACCTTAGTAGAGCATGTCAATGCAGAAGAGATTAAAGGGAGAAAGAGAGACTGGAGGGTGGCCAGTTAGGAGGCCATTCAACTGTCCATATCTGACTTGACAATGGCCTGACTTGAGGAAGGCAGAAACCAGCAATCCATCCATGTGTGAATAGACTACGATTTAGCTTTTAAAAAGAGGAGACATTTTTATTTCTTCAATAAGTTTCTCATGTAATCTTCCCAAAGGAAAAGAGAAGAACTAGCTTGGACTTTAGTGCTGTCATTGTTGTTGTCATGTGCCATTGATCAAGTTGACTACAACTCATAGTGACCCTACGAACAATATCTTTGAGGCCTGTTCTAGCTTGAGCCAATCTCACTGTTTCTGACACCCCTGACCCCATTGCCACATTCATTGTGTCAATCCATCTCATCTAGGATCTTCCTCTTCTTGGCTGACCCTCTATCTTTCCAGGCATGATGTCCTTCTCCAAAGACTAGTCCCGCCTTGCAACATGCCCAAAGTATGTGAAATGGAGCTTCAAACCCTTGCCTCCAAGGAGCAACCTCCAGGACAAACCTGTTTGTTCTCTTGCAAGTCCTTTGGCATAGGGTCCTGCTTCTTCCTCATCTTTCTCTGATAGGAGCTCCATTGAACTTGCTTTAGGACTGAGTTCCCAGAAAACTGCTGCCACAGTCCTGCTGTTTCTTTTTCTCCATCTCAATCTTGAGTTGGAAATGTGAGCTGAACCTCAGAGTTCCCAGATCTCACACCTTTGAAGAAAATCCCCAACATAAGGTCTTTTGCCTTAGTGTTGTATGCCAGTGTCCCACACAAGAAAAGCAAGAGGAAGCCAGCTCTTCTTCTACTTGTGCATGTTCTTCACAATCACTCAGATCCTCACTGTATTTCAGGTAGTTGAAGGATGACCGACAGGTGACTCCCTAAGTGACTCTCAGATGTGTCACGGACAGCAGAAGACCTGATTGATGGGGTAGCGTCTTCCCAGCATTGGAAACTCTGCTGACCTTGTCCTGTCTTCCCTCAGCAGCCTTGTCCAAAAGCCATTCTCAGAACCTGATGTGGGGCTGGAGGAAGTGAAGCATCAGATCACACGCTTTCTTCAGTGGTTCTGGCTGCAGATCAGCTTCTTCCTAGCGTCCCTCTGCCCCACACCTGGCCCAAGCATACATATATACCTGACCTATTTCTCCCAACCTTCATTCAGCCCAGAGATGGCTCTGCAGGATGTGTGCAATTGGCAGCCTCCTGATCTCCAAGGACCATCCCCTCACCTGCCTCAGGCTGGTGGCTGGGCTGTGCCACCCGGCTACGATCCTCAAACCTTCCTGCAGATCCATGGCCCCAGGCTGGCCCATGGCACCACCACTCTGGCCTTTCGCTTCCGTCATGGAGTGATCGCTGCAGCTGACACACGCTCCTCCTGTGGCAGCTATGTGGCTTGTCCAGCCTCACGGAAAGTCATCCCTGTGCATCAGCACCTCCTGGGCACCACCTCGGGTACCTCTGCTGACTGTGCCACATGGTACCGGATCCTACAGCGGGAGCTGCGCTTGCGCGCATTGAGGGAAGGTCAGTTGCCCAGTGTGGCTAGTGCTGCGAAAATCATGTCAGCCATGATGTACCGCTACCGGGGGCTGGATCTGTGCGTGGCCACGGCCCTCTGCGGTTGGGATCGCTCAGGGCCCGCTCTCTTCTATGTCTACAGTGACGGCACTCACCTGCAGGGGGACGTCTTCTCCGTGGGCTCTGGATCTCCCTACGCCTATGGCGTGCTAGACCGTGGCTACCGCTTTGACATGACCACCCAGGAAGCCTATGATCTGGCTCAGCGCGCTGTGGCTCACGCCACCCGTCGTGATGCCTATTCAGGCGGCTCTGTGGACCTTTTCCACGTGCGAGAGAGTGGATGGAAGTATGTGTCTCGCAAGGATGCCTGTGTGCTGTACAAAGAGCTGCAGGAACCCATGAAGGCAGAGGAGGAGGCCGGCAATGCTAGGTCCTGAGCCCACCACTCCCCACAGGGCTGGGACCAGTGGAGAACTCTGTGCATGGGTGGCACCAGGAGGCTCCAGGATGCCAGCAGAGATGGATGGAGAAACTGTGAGGAGTGGCAGGAGTTGGAGGAGGGCCTTGGCTCAGAGACTGGGTGGGAGAGTGGTTCTGCAGAGGGAGGGCCCTTGGTGTGTACAGCATCCCTGCATCTGGCTCAAGTCCTGTGGGTTGTCAGCTTCATTTGTTCCAAGTCTGTATCCCTTTCTACCACATAGAGTTATTGATGACTGTCCAATCCCTTTCTAAGGCTGCCCGGCAGATTGCTGCAGCTTTCTTTCCAGCATCAAGTCCTTCTTTCAGGGAATACTTACTGAACACCTACTGCATGCTAGACAATTTTCTTGCCATGCTTTCTTCCATTTTCCCCCATCCACTAGCTAGACTCCCTTCCTTCCATCTGAATCCTCTGTCTGTTTCCAAGCCTTTGTCTCTTTCTTGCCTTGATGAAGTGCGGCTGCAGATGTGGGGAGTGGAGGTGGGAAAGGGTTGGCTGCTTAGTGTGGCCAGTACCACCAAACGCTTGTCAGCTGTGTTGCCATACTACAGGGAGCTGGACCTAAGAGTGACCATCACGTAGTCAGGTAGGAATAGTGGCCCAGAAAAGTGTGAGCTCCAGGCTGGGAGGGGCAGAGGGAGGGAGTGCAGGGACCCTTCGTTAGCAGTGGGCTTCTCCTCACATCTACTCTCCTCCCCGTCCCCCTCTTCAATGTGACTATAATGAATTATTCCTTAGATGAATTCAGGTCTCCTGATAACCCTTGGAAATAAAATTATCTTTTCTCTATGGATGAGAAAGCAGGTTAACAGGGAATGAGACTCGTCCCAGGTCACAGAGGTCCTCGCAGAGAGGAGGCTTGATTATAAGTCTCTCTCGCCTGAGTCTGTGCTTTCTCTACACAGTTCTCCCTCCAGGGCTGCAAGCTTCCTAGGGGTGACCTGGAGGGAGGGAGTGGCTGTACCAAACCTCAACCTGGTGGCTGGGGATGGATGAGCCCAGAGGAGTCTGAGGACCTGAAGGGTGAGCCTGGGAAAGCTGCTCTCATTGCCTCCTCTGACTGTAGCAGAGGGCAGGCTTCCTGCAGCCCCGCCCTGGCTCATTAGCCTTTCAGGCCTGTCATTGCCACTGTCACCACCAGATTTCCTCTTCTCTGCACCCCCCTTCTTAGTTTCTTCCCTTTGCTCCTTTCTGGCCTTTCTTCCCTGTAGCTCCTCTGGGGAATGAAGGAGAGAGGGCTATGCCAGTGGGAACTGTCAGGTTAGTGCATCTTCTCCCGGCCCCTCCCACCTCCACCTCTCTCTATAAACCCAACTTGGAGATCCAAGCTGACAGTTCTAGGAAGGATGCCTCACCTCTCTGAACTAATAAAAGAGAAAGGACAGTTGAATCTGAGAGTGGACTTAACGATGACTCCCATCAGGTCACTGAACCTTTTTTTCCTAATTCTTCTTAAACTTCAGTCCTAAGAATTACAGCAGCAGTCCTTCTGTCCTGAGCACCCCTCCCCCAGTGTGCCCTCAAAGCCCTAACTCTGTGCCCTGGGCTAGGATCCCTCCAGCCAGGAGCCGGTCAGAGGATTGAAGAGATGCTACAGGGAGGAGAAAGAAAAGGCCAGGGAGTCCCAGGAAGAAAAGCAAAGCAGAGAGGAGGCTGTAGTGGGAAAGGGAGGCTTAAGGAGGGCATCAAGGAGTCTAGAGGACTAGCCTTCAAGCCAGGACCAGGCCTCCACAGTATCCCTCCTTCACCCTTTGACCAGTCCCCAGCCTCTGGAGAGTGGATACAGGATTCTGGGAATAATCACTGAGGTTAGGGCCCCTGTAACAACCTAGTCCTGGAGAGGAAACTTTCATACAGGATTAAGGTGTTGGATCTTATCCTAGTGGGTTTGCTGCCAGGCCTTACCAGTTCTTTCAGGGGAAAATGTTCCAGGTTAAAGAGGAGATGGAGGCTGAGCTCCCTCCCCCAGGTGGCCACCTCCCTATCTTCCAACCAAGTTGGAGGACCTTCAGGAAGAGAAGCAAAGTGGGGAGGGAGGGAAAGAAGGCCTAGGTTTGCCACCTGAATCCAGTCAAAGGTGCCACTGAGAACTGTCTCCCAAGGATTTCTGCACCCTTCACCTTCTCAGAGTGGGGGAAGAAGGATGGAACCCACAGAGGATGGGGACAGGAGAAAGCCCCTCTGTTTCTGGCTTTTCATCTCCACGTGTCCTCCCATTGCTTCTCACCTCTTTTCCTTTCACTTTCCTGCCCTTCTTCACTCCTTTTAATCCATTCTGTCCTAGTTGGTGAGGAGGTATTGTCAAATATAAACCCAAGGACCTTGCTAACAGGCGCATCTCTTTATGCCCTCAGTTTCTCCATCCCTGCTTTCTGTCTTTGTTTTTAGTGAGTTGGGAGAAGATCTGAGGAGGATGCTGGAGAGGCCTGGGGAACACACACAGCTCACGTCCTGTCCCGTGCGCTCCACACCACTGGACTGGCCCCTGCCTTATGGGCTAGTTCTTCCTTTTCTCCACTTATTTCTTTTTTCTCTCTTAGCCAATTTCTTCTCTATAACTATGATGTGCTGAAAATGAATTTTACATATTTTACTCAATTTTATTTAGAAATAAACTTGTGCAAGTGATGGTTGAAAATATTATGACACAATATAAAGTCAGTAAAAATAAAATCAGAAATTTCATACATTGTCTCTAGAGTGATACCTCAGGCAAAACATCAACTTTAATTTTAAAAAATTCTGGAAACTCTTAATATCTTCCCCCCCCCTTTTACTATTGCCTTTCTTTTCCACTTAGCTAATCTGTTTATTCATTTTGTTCTCCTCTCCCTCACTTTTCATCCCTTGTTGTTGTTAGGTGCCACTGAGTCAGCTATGATTCTTGGTGGCCCTATGAACCTGGACCTTGCCTTATCCTGTGTCATACTCATCACCTTTGTATACTCAAACCCATCGAAGCAGTCACTGCATCAAACCATCTTGTTGAGGGTCTTCTCTATTGCTGACCCTCCACCTTTCCAAGCATGATTTCCCACCTCCCCAAGGATTAGCCCCTCCTAACAACATGCCCAAAATGTGTGAGGCATAGTTTCACCATCCTTTTCTCTAAGGAGCACTTTAATTGTGTTTTCTCCAAGGCATATATATCTGTTTGTCCTTTTGGCAGTTGATAGGATATTCCGTACTCTTCTCCAACACCACAGGCATCCTTACTGCAAGATGGATTCTGTGTGTAAACCTTTCCTTAGCTTTAGATATTGGTGGTGTTAAGCCATAATTGACCTTTTGTGATTGACTTATGCTACTCATTTCTAAAAGCTTGATGTAGACATCAGAGTGAGAATAAATAGGCAGAGATCTTGCGCTTCCTATCCTGAACTGAATGATTTGACTCTGCTTGGAGTTTCTAGATCTTCAGGAGATAAACACTCTACTTTTACAAAGATCCTTGGGTTTTGGGGCACTGGGGGTCCAGGCTTCAGCATGGTAAGTACCATCTCTAGCAATGGAAATTACTCATTACTTTTTGCATTCATAATTTATTCTGCTACGCTTAGTGTTGTTTTTACGCTGCTGTCAAGCACAACTCATAGTGACCCTATGAACAAAAGATCTGAACCCTGTTCTATTCTGCACCAAATGAGAACCCATTGCAGCAGCCACCGTATTAATCCACCTGGCTGAGGGTCTTCCTCTCCTTCGCTGACCCTCCATCCTTCCCAGCATCATGTCCTTCTCCAAGAAATAGCACCTCCTAGCAATATGTCCAAAGTATGTCATCATTCTTGCCTCCAAAGAGCACTCTGGCTGTACTGTCTCCAAAACATAAGTTTGTTCTTGCCGTCCATGGGATGTTCAGTGCTCTTCTCCAATGCCGCAGCTCAAAGGCATCAATTCTTCTTCTGTCATCCTTATTCATTGTCCAGCTCTCAGATGCACAGCAAGTAATTGGAAAGACTATGACCTGAATCAGATGCACCTTAGTCTTCAACCTGACATTGCTACTCCTCAATAATTTGGAAAGGTCCCTAATTGCAGATTTTCCCAGTGCAATTTCCTGACTGCTGGTACCAGGGGTGTTAATTGTGGATCCAAGCAAGACGAAGCTGAGTAGCAGACCAGTTACAAGAAGTGCAGAATCAATAGTGTCTTCGATGGTTGATTTGCTGTATAACTCTATGATTTTGGGGAATAACAGTGCTTCCTTTATTCAGTTCCCTGGCTCCTCTATGTTCCTTAGGTTTGGGAGTTTTCTGGAAGGTCTCACAGAGACGCATACCCATCAGGGGAATGATTCAGACAACTCTAGTCATGCAGGCCAGTGTTGCAGAGACTGGTGAGCATCAGAGACTATCAGTAGCAGCACAGTTGGAAAGCAGATGCACAAAAAGGGATTTAGCATTTAGCACGCATGTGCTTATGTAAGTGTCCAGTAGTGTGGGACTTGTATCCCACCTAGGAGGTATAAGTGTGAAAAAAGGCCTCTTCCCATTAATTTTCTCTCACTCCTCAGGACCCAATGTCTAGAGGATCTGACACCTTCCTATTAGTTTTCCTTCATTCTGTAGGACCCAAAGTCTAGAGGATCTGACTCACCTAGTCTCCAGAAGCCCTTAGGGAGTTAAGAAGCCTGGTTCTTATTCTGGCTCCTAGTGAATTCCTTCTCTACTGTGGGAGTGGGAATTGGGAGGAACTGGCAGTTCTCTCTCAGCTCCCACTCTAAGAGACCCTACCTCTTAACAACCCGCCCCCTTGCTTACATTCTGCTTTTGTGTCCTGCCAAGACTAAGACTGTGGACTGGGAGAGAACTAAATGTGGGAGCAGACTTAGATTCAACGTGACTCACTCAGGCTCATCCTTTGCCCAGGAGAGGCTGGCAGGGCCCCTTCTCTTTCCCAGTCTCACATTTCACTCTGGTCTGTACCCCTCTTAGTGTTGTCTCCTCCCTCTATTCCTCCTTTTCACATGCCCCCTCTGGCCAATCCCCATATCTTAATTTATTTGGCATTTGAGACCAAAGGAAAGCCTGGCAGTTGGTCCAGGGGTGGGGAGTGGGGGTGTGCAGAGCCATTTTCTCCTTATTCTTTCCTATGAGCTTGAACTCTCCTATCTAGGGCAATGTGTGGTTGATTTCCCAAGGAAGGAAAGACAGGAGAGATGTAGGCCTCTTAGGCCATTTTCAGCACAAAACACAGTGTAGCCTTGTTCAGAAACAGATGCAAGACTCCATCTTTACAAAATAAAGTGTTTGTTTATTATGAAATTAGAGATGGAGGCCCCTCCCCTTCCTCCCTCTTTTCCCTTCCTCAGCTGCCTTCCCTTCTCCTTTTCTCCCCTCCCCCAAAGGGGCCTGGGAAGCACACACAACAATGCCCAGAGCTGGGATGCCCAGGGCAGGCTGACAGCTGGGCAGAGCTCCAGGGAGGCAGCCACGTGGGGCCTGGAGCTCTCACCCTGGGAGGCGGCTGGCTCCTGCTCCACTGCTGGAGGCCGGTGGAGCCAGGATGAGGCCATGAGTGATGGATGGAACCATGCGGGCAGGTCTGTAAGGACAGGAGAGCAGGAGAGGGGTTAGACACCAGGACTGGGGAGGGGGTTCAGCTCACCTCTTGCCCCCCTCTCCCTCGCTTAGGGGTACTGACCTGGGGCACAACATCCCCTGCAGGAGGGTGGGCAGCAGTGGCTGGAAGTTTCTCTTGCTTTTGAGATGGACAACGGGAAAAAAACCAAAAAGCTAGTCACAGGGACCCAGAAGAACGAGGAGGGAGATGTGAGCAGGAGACAGACACAGAGCACATGTTTGTTTAGGCAAGGGATACAGAGAATGTGTGAGATTCAGAATCAGAGAGACAGTAACAGAGACCCACACAGAGAGAGAAATCACAGTGAGAAAACAGAGATTCAGAGCCACAAAACCGAGACCCAGACGAGGGCCCATCAGAGGAGCTGTCACAAACAGAGCCAGAGACACACGCAGAGAGAGAGAGAGATCCCTGCAGAGAGATGGACAGAGGACTCAGGAGTGAGGGGGAAGGTGCTCTGGGGAAGGAGCGTGGAGGGACACCGGGATGGGGAAGCCTGGGGGCCCCTGGGCTGCTGCTGCCTGCCTGGACCTCGTGGGGCTCACTCATAGGGCCTGTGCGGGTTGCCCCACCGTGGCGGGCAGGGCCAGGGCCGGCTCTCAGGGGGTCGGGGGCTCCTTGGCCCCATACAGCTCGGCCAGGGTGCGGAAGAGCGGCCCCCAGTCATCCAGAGGCTCGGCAGGGCCCGGGGATCCACCAGCCTCGCTGCTGGAGCCCAGGGAGCTGAGAGAGCCGCAGGAGGAGCCTCGGCCCTCGTAGCCATACACCTGCACCGAGTCGTACGGCGGCACGCTGGGGTCCTCATCCGCCTCGCGGAGCCGCAGTGCCAGCAGCTGGGCCACGTCGGCTGGACCTGGGGGCCTGGGCTGGCGCGGCGCCCGGGCGCGGGGCAGCACGTCGCGGCGCGCAGGTGGGCCGGGCGCCGGAGGGGCCGCCCCATCAGGGTTTTGCAGGGCTGTGATGTCAAAGGCCTCGGTGTCCTCCTCGCCACCGCCTTCGTCGTCATAGGTGATGATGTTCTCCCGGACATCCTCCTCCTCCAACACCATCAGCGATTCCTGCTTCTGCCGCCTTAATGCCATGAAGAGCACCACCAGGGCTGGGGCGAGAGAAGCGAACACACTGCTGAGCCCGCGGGTGTCTGGAATAGACTGGGCCCTGTCCACTCTGAGGGTCATATAGGTGGCAGGGCCATGTAACCTCCTGGCTACAAGTCCTAGTTTGACACCTGCCAAATCTGTTTGAATCAGGACTTCACCACTTACCTATGTGACTATGGCAAGTTAACTTCTCTGAGCACCTTTGACTCTTAAAGAAGTTGAAGGTGGCACATACTGACTTTTACTTATGGTATTTCTTTCAGTTATATACACACTAGATAAATAACTAGGATAGATTTTGGACCAGCAGAGTGGAGAGCTGATCTCACAGATTATTTAAAATTTGGAAGCAGTGTTAGAACTGGGTGGTAAGTATAGGCCAAAAGAATTTTAAAGTACCTAATAGGAGAATTGGTAGAATTACAAATGTCAAAAGGAATTCTAGTGAAGGCTCAGAAGAAAGTGAGGAGACATAGATAATTTTAGAGAATGTTGCCAGCAACAGGATGTTGCTAGAAATGTGGACATTAAATATGCTTTGTTGTTGTTAAGTGCTGTCGAGTCACAGGCGACTCATAGAGACCCTAGGAAGGAGAGTCCTCGACACTATTAAATATGCTTAGTGAGGCTTTAAAAGAAAATGATGAACATGGGATTGGACAATGGAGGAAGGGCAATGCTTTTTACTCAGTGGCAAAGAACTTCAGTGCATGGTGGAAGGTGGACCTGGCAAGTGATACGCTTAGGTATCTGGGTGAGTTGATTTAGAACCAGTATCTTTCCCCCCCCTCTCTCTCGTGTACCCTCGGGTCAGATCCAGCTGGCACAGGAGGATTGCCCCTCTTTCTCCAGCAGAGTATCTGGTGGATTCAAACCGTGTGCCTTCAGGATTGCAGGGCAGCTTCTTACCACTAGGCCACCAGAGCTCCCTTAGAACCAAGATCTTAATGGGGTCATGTAGTTTCTTCTTGCCATTTACAGTAAAATATGAGAGAAAAGAGATTGATTTAAAAACAAATTGTACAAGACGAAAACAGAACTTAAAGACATAGAAAGTTCTGTTTTACATACCAAGGACATGTGTCCTAGAATGTTCATCAAGGATGTGACCATGTTATCTTTTTTAAAGGAAATTAAACTTATGATTGATGGATTTAATCAACTATCACAAAAGAAAGCCCATCAGCTTAGACTGAAGGGAACTGAGAAATAAAGAGCAGCTATTTGTGCCTCTTGGAACTCCACAGGCAGAACACAGGTCTAGAGAGCTACATTAATTATCTCCCAAGAAAAGCAAAGGACTGTGCCTGGCTCGCCTCAGAGATCCACAGGACTATAAGAAGGAGCATGGGAGCAGGACCTTCTGGGTTTCAAAGGGTAGACTCATAGCCTCCTTCACGAACTTGATTCCAGAGTTTGAGGCTGCTGTCAAGGGATGTCAGGGCTGGGTTGTCACTCATATGGACTAAGAGGATAAGGTTTCTTAAAGTCAAAGGAGTCAAGTTGTTATCCCAGAGAGCCTGGAGGCCCAGGGTTGAAGGGTAAGGATGGCTTTAGAGAAGAGAGGATTATTTTGAAGCCTTGAGAGCAAATGTAATCAGTTCTGCTAGGTTAGGGACTTGCTTGGTGCCTGCTATTCCTTCTTTGACTCCAATTTTCCCCATATGTAATGGAGATATCTACCTTGTGCTTGTCCCATCATTGGACTTCAGAAATAGACAACTTGTCCCAGTCCTTGGAGAAGGACATGGTGGTTAGAAGGGTGGAGAGACGGAGAGGAAGACCCTGGATGAGATGGACTGACACAGTAACTGGGGTCTTCAGTAGAAGGCAGTGAGACTGGCTCAGGATAGGGGAAGATTCAGAGCTATTGTGCACAGGGTTGCTATGAGTTGTAGCCGACTTGGCGGCACAGAGCAACATCCTAGATTTTACAGGATCACAGATATTTTACAGGTTCACAGATGAAGAATATTTATCCCTTAGGACGAACTTTGCCTAAAGTCTCAATTTGATTTAGATGATTCACAAGATGAGATTTTGGACTTAGAATTGATTTAGGACTTTTGGGGCAATGTGATCAAGTGAATGTGCTTGTATGTGGCAAGGAAATGAATTTTGGGGGCCAAAGGGTGGAATATTCTGGACTGAATTATGTCCCTAAAAAATATGTGCTATAAATCCTAACCTCTATACTTGTGCTTATAAACCCATTTATGAATGAATTTTCTTTCCTATTTTAATGAGACACAAAGGGTGTGTCTTAAATCACTCTCTTTTGAGATATGTTGTTGTTCTGTGCCCTCGGGTTACCTGCGACTCATAGCAATCCTGTGTACAACAGTGCTGAAGCCTGCCCTGTCCTGAGCCAGTCTCACTGACTCCAACACACTTACCCCATTGCCTTTAATACTGTATCAATCCATCTTATCTGGAGTCTTCCTCTCCTGCGCTGTCCCTCCACCCTTCCAAGCATGATGTCCTTCTCCAAGGATTGGTCCCTCCTGACCACGTGCCCAATGTATGTGACAAGGAGCTTCAAAATCCTAGCCTTCAAGGAGAAACTTGGTTTCACCCTCTCCGTGCCAAAAGAGCAGAGATGAGGTAAGATGCCAAGCTCCATGAAGACTGCCCAGGAGCAGATTCTCAGAAGAGCTAAGGACCTTCCTCCTGAGCCAGCAGAGGAGCACCTTCCTTGAGAGCTGAATTTGGATTCCTAGTTTCCTAAACTGTAAAAATAAATTTATTAGAACTACCCACTGTGTTATCACAGCACCATATGACTAAGACATCTCAGGGTTGTTGAAAAAACCCAAAATACCACAGTGATGTGTGCCCTGTGCAGCACTTGGCACAGAGTAGGGGTTAAAGAAACAATCTTCATGTCCAGTTACTATCACTGTGGGTTGGGACATCAGAAATAGGTTTGGGCCTTTTTCTTGAATGTGCCAGGCAGTGGGAAAATCCAGGCATGGGGGCTCCTTCAAGCCCAAGGGCCCCAATTTCTCTCCACACTTCCTGAAGGTCTGTACCCCACAGCTAAGTCACACCAGGGGCTGACTCACCAAGCAAAGTGCCCACACAGGTGACGATGGCGAGCAGGGCCCCAGTGCTGAGTCCAGTGGGTGAGAGCTGCGCCTCAGGCCGGCAGGACGCTACAGAGCCGTCCGGCCGACAGCGGCACACACTGACTGTCACTGTGGCTGTGCTGCTCAGAGCTGGTTGTCCCCAGTCCCACAGTTCTATGGGAACCAGGTAGGGGGCCTGGCGGGGTGGAGCAGGGCGGGAGGGCAGCAGCAAGCTGGCGGAGCCATCTGCAGGAGAGGGGAGATGTGGGGCATCATCTTCAACACTTTCCTGCTGGGATGAGTCTCGCTCAAGGAACCAGCTTCCCACAAGAAGCCAGAGATTGACTGATCTTGAAAGAACAGGGGAAATAATTTGGGTGAAGGGTGCGTCCAGGCAGGGCAAAGGTCAGGCAGGTGGTGCTGAGAGTGGCAGAGGAGGAGAGGGAGGCAGGCATAAGATGGTCGTACTGAGACCACCCACCTCGGTTATCACGGACAGTGAAGTTGGCATCAGGGCCCAAAGGACCTTGAAGGGAGACACGGCTACTGTTGCCAATTTCGTCTCTGTCCAGAGCCCGAATGATCTGAATCAGCTGAGAGGAGAATGGGAGTCCTTGAATGGAGTGGGAAGCTGAAGGCCTTTAAGCCCAAACCACTGTCTCGGCTGCTCACCTGGCCGGGAGCTGCAGAGTCACACACAAAGGTGTCATAAGGCTCAGCCAGCTGGGGGGCATTGTCATTTTCATCCAGGGTTTGGACAGCCACTTGTACCCGGGAGGCCTGCGCGGAGCTGTCTGAAGACAGAAGAGACACACACATGCCATGCATGCACATACACGCATGAACACAAAGTACAGAGACATGGATAGCAAATGCAGCACGTAACACATGAAATACACAAGGAGGAAGCAATGTTATTACATGAACAATACCAAGTGCATACAACACTCATGTATGCATGAGACGTGCAATACACAATACACAGCCACAGAAATGCAGCACCCATGAGATACATTACACAATAACCCAGAGGCAGGACACATGCAGCATAAATGAAAAGTATGAAGAGGTAGAAACCATAAGGTATACAAACACACTTAGATCACATAGCCAATGCACATTCAGAAATTACTGACATATAGGAATAAATGTTAAAAATACACAGTGGATGCCGTGTCACACCCAGGGCCAAATTCATGCACAGCACCAGTGGAATGGTGCCTCCCCACCCACCCCCATTAGAGGTCTAGGAGGCTGTGGTGCAGCAATGAGATCATTTAAAGTTGACCTTGGGGAAGGAGGAGCTGCATGATTCATGTGGTGCAAAGTCCAGGTCATTCTGGGCACCACAGGACCCCTTCTTCACCCACCCCTTCATCAGGTGGCTCTGCCCTGCTCATCACTATTCATGCAAGAACAGCAAGGGTGTATTCCTGCTCATGCTGGGCCCACTTCCTCTAGTTGATTCTTCTAGTAGCTCCTAGCGGCAGGAGGTGTGCTGAGGCCCTTCTCTGGGCAGTGGAGGTTGAGTGAATGGCCTGGATCAAGAGCCTTAGGTCCCCTCTTCCTCACAGTAAGGGCCCAGAGAATTCTAGTCTAGGGTAAGGGCTGGGGCAGGGAGTGGCAGGAGAGTGAGAAGACAGTGAAGGGCTACACACACACCCACACACACACATACATACACACTGAGGAGAGCTATGCATGCATAAGCAGACACACACAATCATGTATTGCTCAATGTTCATAGTAGCTTCTGTAAAATAGATGTTAATGATTTTGATATTGTGCGAACACTATATGGTGGTCTGGTCCTATTTTTTTCTTTGTTGTTATGTACCATCAAGTCGGAACCAATTTCTAGCTGACCCTTTGGAGAGTTTTCAGAGACAATAAATCACATGGGAAGAGAGTGCTCATCATTGTCCTGTAGAGCAGCTGGTAGATTTGAACCATGTGTCTTTGGTTTGGTAGTACAACTCCTTACCACTAAGTCATAAGCTTCATGCTTAACGATCATCACTGCGTTGAGAGGAATTCAGTTTGTTCAATCTGCATCACTGGTCATTTTTCCAATCTGATAAAGGTCCCTTTAGCATTTTCCTTAGCCTTGAAGCTTTCTAAAAGCTTTCTGTGAGAAGATATTTTACCTTAGAAAATGTTTTCTTTGCTTTCTGAGGATTGTTGTGATTGTGGAGTGAGAAATGCCTACATGGTAAGCAATAACAACATTCACTGATATTCCACCTTCTTGTTTCTTTTTGTTTCATTTCCAAATCTTTGCTTTTTGCTGCTGCTATCGCTCGCACTGGTTTTGTTTCATTTGGAGCCATGATGCACTTCATGGTGACATTTTCAAAATAAAATGAAATGGAGAGATAACATTATAACATTCAAGAGGCACATGGTACATGAGATTGTATGCTGCTGCAACAGATTGGCTGTTGAAGCACACACTGTTAAAGAGAAAACTTTTAAGATAGAAAGTACAGTACAGTGCATACATAAGCCAGTAACAGGCTCTTATTACACCCATCACGACATATGCACTATAGGTTATATACGTACTGTACCATTGTATGCCTGGCAGCACAACAGCTTTGTGTACATGAGATGAATGTGTTAGTGTTGCAAGCTGTTGCATTCACTCCATCCCATTCTCCAACTGTGATTTCTCAACTCTGTTAAGATCTTATGTCTAGCACCAACAACTGTTGTCCAAATATTATGTGACACATGGCTGTGTGTGTGTGTACACAGAACACAGTGTCTGGTGTGTACTCAGACACATTAACTATGTATCCACATCTACCATGTAACAGGAGTGTGCATCCACAAAAATATAGACCTATATACATACAGTAAAATGTATGTGAGGGAGCATAGCCCTGACTGAAGCCTGACTTCTCTTTGCCTGAGTTTCCTCATTTTCAAATGAGGAAATAGTGCTACTTAACTTATAATGTTGTGGTGATGATGAATTGCATTAATCCATATTTGGTGCTTAGAATAGTGCCCGATATACAGTAATTAATAAATTACTATATAATACCCACATACACAGAATCATATATACAAGTATATGTATATATGTATGTATATGTCATTAAAGCAGGAGTGGCATCCACTTCCTAAACAACATGCCTCTAGAAACTCTATGAACTTTGATAAATGTCAATAGTTGTAGAGGGGCTTCAGGCCTTTTGTTCATAGGGTCATTATGAATTGTGCTCGGCTTGAAGGCAATCAACAACATTTATCATTATAAACATTCAACAGACACATGCACAAATACATAACTCCATAAACACTCATATATACATAAATGGATCTAGTTAGACATACATTCATGTCTCTGTATATATATATATATATATATATATATATTCCATGTATATGTATGCATTTTTGTACATCCATACCCATGTACATAAAGCTCCTTGTCCACACATATATTTATACACACAGGACAATGCCCATATGGTATGCAAACAGTAGGGTGAGGGAGACCCTTCAGCTTCCCCATTGGACATGAGCAGTGGTGAAGAGGGGCTGTTCAGAGGAGAAGCAGGTCTCCATACTATGCAGACAAAATGGGTCATTAGCCCCTTTCTTCCACCCCAAGGTTGTAGAAGCTGGTAAGTGACAATGCAAGAGAAGCCAGCCCCTGAAGCTGACCTCCCTTCCACTGTGGGAGCTCCACATCAAGGCCTCCAAAAGGGCTTCTCAGGGAAGGGATGTTGGTGTCCTCCCACCACTGACAGGTGCCCTCCAATTCAGTCTCCAGAGAAGGTGTCCAGCCCTTCTGTGGCCCCCTACTCCCAGCCTGAAACTGCAAAGAAGACAGGGCAGGTCCTGTCAGGCCACAGGCTGGGATTTTCTGAGGCTGGATTTATCTCCAGGCTGGGACAAGTCAGGTGAATTTATGCCCTTATAAAGGTTAAGTTAGGGGTCAGGGGAATGTTCAAGCAGACCCACTGTGCTCAGCCCAGCCTCGCAGACCAGGTCTGCCAGGTGCAGATGATCCAGGCTTGGGACCCAGCAGCACCCTCCCTGATGCTCCAGGACAGCCCTTCATTCAGGAGGTGGCAGCCTCTCCCCTGGCCTCTTGGGGACCCAGGACTCCTCACCAAGCTCTGTGGCCAGCACAGTGAGGTTGTGCCAGACACGAGCCTCACGGTCCAGGGAAACTGCTGTGCGGATGGTGCCGTCTTCGGGCTCAATGGAGAAGCATCGTTCCAGATCCGAGTGGGGAAGGATGGAGTATCTGGGGAGATGAAGCCATGCTGAAGTTTGCTGCTACTCTTTTCTGCCTCTCGCCCTGTGGCTTCACGGCTCATCTGGCTCTAATAGAACTTGCTCCGTTTACCCAGGGCTATGCTTTTGGATGGAATCCCCTTAAATGGCAAATATCCTTGGGAAGTTACCAACTTCAAACACTTGTGCCAAGACTTGGAGGGATTGGGTTTCTTGGGGGTGAGTAGGGAATACAGAAAAGAGATAGGAGATAAACACTGCCTATTTTCTATCTGTTCTGGGAACACAGGGATCTCTGACTAACTGTGTGACCTTGAATTTAACCTTTGTTTATTCAACTGAAAAATGGGAAGAACACAGTTGCTTCCATCACAGAGTAGTAATAGGGATGCTGACTGCTGGAAACAAAATCCTGGTTCTGCCCACTTCCTGTGTGACCTCAGCCTCTCACTACCTCACCTCTGAACAACTGGTGATTACACTTCATAGGGCTGGTGCAAGAACTGAATGTTATCAAAGGGGTAAATGCTGTAGTTTTTAGGGAGTGATGATACAGTGATAACTATCCAGTGTTATCACATGAGATTATATCTGCTTTGCACTCCCACTGGGAGGTGCCATTATCATCCATCCAAAGGGATGTCAGGCAGCGGAAGTGTTAATAAGGCCCTTCAACCCTCCCCTAGTACCCAGGCTGTGGAGTAGACTCCAGCTCAGCTGGCCAAAGGGAAGGAGATTTCTGAGCTGCCAGGATGCAAGTGTGAATTTGCTGTAAAGAGCTCATCCTCCATGGGGAGAAGCGTGAGGTTAGATTTCTGCCTAAGAACTCACCCTTCCCCAGTCCACAGCCCACTCACCTGATTGGACTGGCTGGGGAATCCAGATCTGAAGCAGACACCTGGCCCACCAGGGTCCCGGGAGCCTTGTTCTCAGGCACTGACAGGTGGTAGGCAGCCTGAGTGAAGGCAGGTGGCTCCGGGGCGTCCTGCACAGCCACACGTACTGAGGCCACATCCTTGAAGGGTCCTCGCCGCAGGTATGCTGGGTCAATGAGTGTGTTGGTGGCTTCCACACGGAAGGAGTAGGAGTGACGTGTCTCAAAGTCTAGCCTCTATGGTGAGAAGAGATGGGGAGTGGGAGGAAGCATGTGGAAAATAGGGCACGCAGAGGTTAAAGAAAGGTATTGAGTCTCCTGACACCCAGTGATTATTTTCTTAATAGGAGATGCAGACACCACAACGGCTAGCAAGGTTGCAGAACACTTAGTCAAGCACTTGAGGTTTGCCCCAGCTCCATCCTAGACTTGCTGCATGACCTTGAGTTAGTCACTTCCCTTCTGTGGGCTTCAGGCCCTCATCTCAGAGATGAAATGACCCTGGTCTCTAAAATCCAGCTTAGGGAGGCCCTGAGTTTGATCTAGGCCAATTAGGGAGGTGCCTAACAGGTGGAACGGGAGGCAGACATATGCATTTGCAGAGAGGAGGCTAACCTTTCGCACAGTGAGGAGTCCATCTTGACCCTGGGGGTCTGTGCTGATGCTGAAAGCCTCAGACCCCTCCCCATCCAGGATGCTGTATGCCATTAGGGCGTTGTCTCCAAGGTCTGGGTCCTGGGCCCGCAGCCGACCTACTAGGGTGCCTGGCCCAGCTGTCTCGACCACAGAGAACTGGTACAGGCCTTGGGGGCAGGTGGAGGGAAGACATATTCTTAGAGAGGTAGCCAGCCCACCTCCTCTCCCAGCACTTCCTTCTCCCAGGGCCTGTCCCAAGATGAGGCTGGGTAAGGAAGGCTTCTCCAGAAGCTACAGTGATGGGATGGTCAAAGCCCAGCCAGCTGCATTGGCCCCTTACTCTGAGGGAACTTGGGGGGGTTGTCGTTGACATCACTGAGGGTGACAGTCACTGTAGTGCTGCCCGACAGCCCCCCCATGTGGCCGCCCATGTCCTTGGCTTGGATCACCACCAAGAACTCCTCTTGTGTCTCCCGGTCCATGTTGGGGATGGCAGTTCGCACAACTCCTGGGGAGAGATGCAGGGTCAAACAGGGTTCATCTCCATGGCTGTCCCACCAACCTCTTCAGCTTTGCCCTCACCAGTCTGGGGGTCCACAGAGAAGAAAGGCAGTCCGTCTAGCACAGTGTACACCAGCTTGGCACTGTTTCCATAGCTGGGGTCATCGGCATCGTGAGCTGTCACCTGAATCACTGATGTTCCTGTGGGGTTGGCCAGCACCCACTCAGTAGGGGCAGGCCCAGGTGGGGAAGAACAGCAGATGCTGGGAGCCCTCATATGAGAGAGGCTGATTAGTGGAGGTGGGTTGCCAGGGCCAGATGGCATTGGGGAAAATCAAGTGGGGAAATATGGTACTCACCAACATTGGACATCTCGGGCACAGTTGCATGGTAGGGCCCAAGGGGAAAGATGGGTGGATTGTCGTTGATGTCTTGAACCTTGATGATGAATTCTGATGGGGGCTCAAGGGGTCGGTTGGAGGCACGGTCCACAGCCTGGGCCAGGAGCACATACTGTGCCTTCTCCTCCCGGTCCAAGCTCTTGGTAACATGGATGTTTCCTGTGGCCTCATCAATCACAAAGACGGTGCCTGCCCCCTCCCCGGTCAGTAGGTACTTGGTGCGGCCCTCACCTCTGTCCACATCTGAGTGCAGCTATCGGGGATCAGGCAAAAATGGCAGAAGGTTTAAGGGCAGGAATAGAGATTGAAAAGTCTAGGCTTGGGTGAAGTGTTGGGAGCTCAGGGGGACAGAGGTCATAGCAAAAGTGGCAAAGTTATAGGGCAGGGTCTAAGGGTCTCAAGAGTCAGGGAATACATGGGTGTATTACCTTGCCAATGAGGACAGGCTCCGGACCGGCATATTCTTCAATGACAAAGAATTGGTTCCAGACCCAGCTCCTTCGGGTCCTCAGTAGCCCTGGCCCAGGCCCATGCTGGTACCTTGCCCAGGCTCGGGCTGGGGCTGCTAGGCGCCCCATGCAGCCCCAGCCACCCAGCCAAGCCAGCATGAGCCTCACCAGGCCCCACATATTTGGGCTCCAGCCAGGGCGCTGTTCACTGGCCCCTGGTACTGAGGCTGGGCCAGGCTGGGCAGCCCATGAGCTGGCTGGGTGCAGGGCAGATGTATTAGGGCTACCCCATGGATCCACACCTGCAGGACAGGTAAATAGCTTCTCAGGTCAGGGAAACCTATGCCATGCCCTCCCCACCAAATTCAGATCTGAAAACTAGACCTCCAAGGCACCAGATACCTCACTGCCCAAACCCTGGGCAGAAACAGAAGGCAGATAGTCTAATCCTCCCCTTTGGCCAGGTTTTGCCTATATTCACCTCCAGCCCCAAGCTGATAAATATCCAGTCAACTCTGAGCAGGGAAGACGAGGTGGGAAGGGAGCTGGAGAAGAAAATGAGAGAGGATGCTAGGAGGGTTTGAAACCCTAAACTGGCTCATGTCTTCCCAGGCTGGACATGAAACCAGAATGTGAGCTGGGGCTCTCAGGGAAAACACTTCAAGTTCAGGGATTGGGATTAACAGAGGTACGGCCTCAAGGGGTTTAGGGTCAGGATGAAATGCTAAAACAGGACTGCAAGTCTGTGAAAGTGGTCTCCTGTGGTTGGGGTTGTGGAGCCCACCTTTCCAGACCTTGCCCTAGCCCACAGTGCCCTGCAGTCCCTGTAGACTGGGCTCCTGAGGCAGAGTGAGTTCCAGAACTGAAGAGAAGGGAGCAGGGATGGGGGCCTAAGCCATGAGACTGCAAGGTGGGTGGTGAAGGCTGACCCAGAGGCCAGAGAAACAGTATGCTGAGGGTGAGATCAAGACTCAAGGTCTGTCCGGCAGGGACAGAGAAAACTGGTTAAGACAGACAGATGGCAGCAAGAGACAGAAGGAAAGAGATCAAAGGAGGCAGCCTGGTGCCTGAAAAGCAGAAAAGGAGTCATAGGTACTAAGCGTGGGAAAGACGGTGGGGAGGGGGCTGTGAGCAGAGGGGCTTTCAGCGTGTGTGAAAAGCAGTCCTCAGCGGTAGGGGTCAGACCAGGCCTTTGGGAACTTCATTCTGGGAGAGGGAGTAGCCAGGAGGGGCTGAGATAGAGAGGCGCTGCATGAAGGACCCCTTTCCACTGCTCTCCTAGAGGGTACCCCTTAGGTAGATGCCGCTGCCGCCCTTCCTCCTCCCTGAAAGCAGACACACACCTGACAGTGCGTTCCCTCTGGGGGGAAAGGGAAGCCGAGGGAAGGGGGCGGGCAGAGAGGGAAGCATCATGAGTAGGAGAGAAGGGATTAGAGGAGTGGGGAACAGGATAGCAGGAAGAGGAAAGAAGGAGGGAACGGGAAGGAATGCAGAGCGGGAGGGAAAGGAGAAGGAGGGGAAAGAAAAACCAAAGAGGAAGAGAAGATGGAAAAAGACATGGCAAGAGGGAGGGAGAAGGGATCGGGGGAGAGAGAGAAGGAGCAGAAAAGACAAACAGGCAGAGAGAGAGAAGGGTAAAGAGAAACCAAGGGAGGCAAATGGGAAAGCGAGGTGAGAAGGAAGAAGGGTAAGAGCGCGGGAGAAGGGAACCAGCGGTGGGCTTCCAGCCTGAAGCGCACAGCTCGGAAGACACCTACAGGCTGCAGACCCCGCTGCCCCTCCGCAGGTTCCCGATCCCGGGCTCCCTTACCTGGCAGTGCCGAGGACCCAGCCTTCCCGGGCGCGCTCCCGCCTGTGCCCGCCACCGGGTCCTGGGAGGCGCAGCCCAGAGCCGATCTGAGCGGGCGCCGCGGCTCCGCTGCAGGTCTGAGCGGCCCCGGCGAGAACAAGGGAGCGAGACAGAGGGGGCGGGGGAAGAAGGCTCCGCCTGCGGAGGAGCGAGGCGGCTCCGCGCCGCGCGGGAGAGGAGAGCCCAGCCTCCGACCCTCCCCGGCCGGGCTGGCCGGCGGTGGGGGCGGGGGCGCCTCACGCCCGCCCCTCAGCGCTCTCGGGCGCATACAGATGCGGCGCCGCTGCCGAGCCTGCAGCACCCGGCAGGGCACCCAAGCGGCAGGGCACCCGGTCAGGAGGAGGCCCAAGCCACAGCGCCAGGACACTGCCGAAGCACTGGCCTGGAGGGTGCACTGTATACACGAAGCTGCCTGGACGCCTGAAAAAGGCAACCCCAAAGGGCCAGCGGGACAGCAGTTAGCAGAATGAGTAGCCCATTGCAGAGAAGCCCTGATCCTCACTCCTCGACCAGCATTTGGGGT
Organism: Elephantulus edwardii; assembly: GCF_000299155.1. NCBI lineage: Eukaryota > Metazoa > Chordata > Mammalia > Macroscelidea > Macroscelididae > Elephantulus > Elephantulus edwardii. The sequence continues at coordinate 23,012,059 of NW_006399776.1, forward strand.
TGATGTGGACTGTGACTAAAAGGTGGTGGAGGTATTTTCAGAACTCATGGAGGTAACAGTAGAGGGTCCGGTGGAGGGCAATTAAGGACAGAAGGATCTACGGAGTCCGTGGTTTGGGGCCAGCCCCGGGAACGATGGCGAGACCCTGGCAGCATCGGACAGAGGAACCCGTTTTTTCCGAAGCTTTTTTACATGAGCTTATTTAGGCGAGGAGCTACTGCCCCCTGGTGGCAGCTGTGAGAAACATCCCCAAGGCAAGCGGGTGACCCAAAATCTAATCTGCACTGGACAACGAATGTGGAACAGGGGCTTTGCCCTCCCATACCTTTTGGGTTTAACTAGGACGTTCCACTTATCCATCTTCCTCTGAGTTAGAGCCAAGACTCTGACCTGACTAGAGTTAAGGCTGAAATGGAAAACAGCACTAAGTCCCTTCTCTAGGTAGTAGTAGTTAAAATACCCTCTGTGCCTTCTAGTAATTTTGATTCCTGATAACTTTTTTCTAACTTGAGTGCCCTCGAATCTAATCCTGCTGGCACAGGAGACCGTCCCTCCTTCTGGAGCCGGAGCTCCCCTCCCAGTAAATGCTTTATTGGGTTTCGAGGGCTCAGCCAGGGGACTGGAACTGCTTAACTTTTGGTTAGCCCCATGCTACTGCACTGTAGCTCCGAGTCTAAAATGTGGTGTATGCAATGCTATGTGGTTAAGACCATTCTCCACTGACGTTCATGAAAGTCCTGCCCAATGAAAGTCATTCACACACTAGTTAAAACTAAGTCAGATTTTTATTATTTTCCATAGACCACATCATTTAATAATAAAAAAAATAAAAATAAAAATAGAACAAAAGGAAAAGGTGGATATAAAGTGGAACCAGTGGGCTTGATGGGTGAGAGGCAGGGCCAAAGGACAGAAAAGACTGGGAACTGCAGGGGCCTGGGGACTCAGGAGGAGATGCTGATTCAGCTCATAGGTGACCCAGTCCTGGCCCCGGCTGTTCCCAAGAGGTTGATGAGTACACAAGGGAGGCGCTGAGCAAGGTGGAGAAAAACTGCATTAGATTTGGGGCACACACCACCTCTCGGCCTATCACCTCCCTCCCTAGCCTAGCCCTTACCTCTCCAAGACTGAACACTGGGAAAGGAGAGAGAAGAGGGCTAAGTCCCAAGATAGGGTGGGCTGGGGTAGAGTGGCCACTGTTCCACTTGGTTTGTGGGGACAAGTGGCAGCCATACTTCAGCACTGGGCAAATGATGTGAAAGACCCGTGGTTCCAGGGTGGTGGATATTGTACCTATCCCTCTGTGGCCTTTACCCACCTGGGGCAGCGTGGCTGATGCCTGCAGCTCTTTTCCATCTTTTTCCCAGCTAGCGGCGCCCACCCCGGTCTCGCACAGGTGTGCTCCGACTCCGGCTCCTGCTGTGGCGCTTGGTGTCTCTGCGATCTCTCTCCCGGCCCCGCTCTCGGTCCCTTTCTCTATCTCGATCTCCTCTGTCTCGGTCCCTTTCCCTCTCCCTTTCCCTCTCTCGGCTGTGCTCTCGACGTTTCTCCCGCTCCAGCTGTCGGTTCCTTTCCCGCTCAGCTTCTTTCTCCCGCTCCTTTTGCTCCTCTTCTTCCTGCTCTTTTCGCCGTTTCTCTCGCTCTTTGGCCCGTTCGGCTCGCTCTGCCTCCTTCTGAACAATCTGTAAACAGGAAGGAAAGGAGACCAGGCATCTTAGCCCTTCCAGTATCAATCCCACCACATCCATCTGCACCTGGATCCCCTACACCCCTGACTCATGGTCACTCAGCTTTGCAGCTGTCTCCATGTGAAGACATGGCACCAAAAACTTTAAAGACCAACCCCAAGGTTGGGAGAAAAGTGCAACAATGAATGAATGGAATGGAAATCCAAAGTCTCAGTAAACTTTCATTAAAATTAATAACCACAACCACCACCACTATCCAACCCCACGCCTAGGTATAAACAGGGAAAGGGGAATTTCTAGCAATTACCTCTGTTCCTATCGGAGCATCCTTTATACTCTAGGTTTTCAACTCTTACACTCTCAAAACATATTCATATCAACCGTGCCTGTATTCTGGCACTTTCCTAGAAGGCACCTTCATTTACCCTAGATGTAAAATTCCTAAAAGGCCTTTTTGTCACTAAGAAACTATAAACTGAAGGGGGAACCCCAATAAACACAAACATCCAAGACCATTTTTTAAAAAAAGGCAGAGAAATAGAGAACAAAGATTTCCAAGTAGGTTGGGTGGCAATAAAGCTCAGTTCTTGTCTTTGTGTTGGTAGTTCTGCATGTGGATTCCCTTTGGTATACCAATCAATGCTTTTCCCAACGATCTTCTGTTTCATTTGCTTGAACAGACCCCAAGCCCCAATGTAGTTTAAGCAGGTCAGGAAAGGCAGTACTCACCTGACTGTCAGTCAGTGGAAGCCAATAGATGCAAGGGGCTGCTTTGGTCTTTCGGAAAAGGTCATCTAGCAGCTTGGCAGGAGGTTCCTCCTGGGCTTTCTCTGGGGCAGAAAAAATTCAATTAGATTTGAAGCATTACGCTCTGCACCTCATCCTACTGGGTCCCCTTCTTACTTGCTAGAGGGCTTTGTGTAGATACAAGCTAAATACCTTTCTTCTCACTCTTCTTTTCCTTAGATTTTGCACGTTCCTTTCGGCGGCGGTCACGAGACCGTGATCGAGAACGTGGACCTTCTCGAACTTTGTCCCGATCCCATTCTCGCTCTGATCGAGTTCGTTCCCGCCGCTCCATTTCCCGTTCACGCTCCGCCCACTGTTCCCGCACAGCCCGTTCCTGCTCCCGTTGCTCTGCCCTGGGATGCTGTGGTGGCTGAGCTGGGGGTGGGGGCGGAGGGTGTAGGGGCCTTGGGATTCCCTGCTCCTCTGCCTTAGTTTCAGAGGGACGATCCACCAAAAGGCCCCGGTGATAGTCCAGCTGTGGGTGAACCGGGTGGGGGGGAAAACACACGACAAGGATAGTCAGGACAGAGACTGGTATCATTTCAACAGAAGCAGCTCAGATTGCAAGGCTATAGTAAAGGAACCAAAGTGAAAGGTGAAGAGAGAAGACCAGAAGAGACATTTTGGAGACTGTGGGACTGGTCAGGATATCAGCTTGAACACAGGAGATAATGTCCTCCCCATCCCTTCTGTCTTATTCCTTTTCCTTGCTTTCCTACCTCATCTTGCTCAGCATAGTCAGCACAAAGGAATTTGGGATTGGACTGAGGCCATTTGACTCCATGTAGAGCTGTGCGGGTGGCAACGGCTTCTTCTACTGTTGAGTACTAACAGAGGAAGGGAGAAGGAAAAGGGTCACAACATGGTTCTAACCTTTCCTACTTGCCAAAATATCCTTATATTGGGCCCTCGCACATCACAAGGGGAACTATATACCACCCAGAACCTATAGAATCAGCCCTTTCTCCTCACCGTTACAAAGCAGTGAGATTTAATCTTGTCAATCCAGAAGGCCTCTTCCACTAAGGTTCCTGTACGTCCCAACAATTCCTTCAGTTGGCCTAGAGTAAAAGGACGAACCTGCCAATGAAAATAGAGTTTTAGGGACTTGGAATTACAGCTTCAAGGGGTTAAGGGATATAGGTAAAAGCAGACAATAAGCACCCTCTTGTTGACACATGAAAAGAGAAATGACAATTACCAAGATATTGCATGTTAGGCCCCTACCAAAGGCTTTATGTACATTATAGTAAACGTCACAAGATGATACTTATAAAAAATTCCTATTATTTAGATGAGAAAACAGGCTGAAGGATTTAATAACTTGTTCAAGGTCAATGGTTAAGTAGCAAGGAAGGTGAAGCTAGGGAAGAGTTCAAGGTTAAAACTCACACTGTTAACAAAAATAAAAAAGGTGAGGATGTGGGGGAAAAAAGCTTTAACTTACCAAATTAGAGATATGGACTATATTACTGATCTTGCCCCGGGGTGGGGAGGGAACCTGAGCAGTTCTGACAGGATCATCAATTGTAATGGAAACTCCAGACTTCTGCTGACTAATGGAACGTCGAGTTAAGGTATCTCCTAAAGTCACTAAGAAAATAAAATACACAAATGCCATTTAGTAAAGTATAATGTTTGCTTTCACATCTCACTCCACTGTGAAGCTTCAAGTTTTAAGAGTTTCCAATCTCATGCCCTAGCAGCCTAAGAGGAGAGGGTTAGGTGCTGCCAAGTCCTGTGACTCATAGTGACCTTGTCCTATCATAGTCCATTTTCATTTTTGCCATGCTCAAGCAAGCTGCAGTTATGATGTCAATCCATAAGATAAATACAGAAAATATAATACAGCAGCAAATCTTAAAAGGAAACCCAAATAAAGTACTAGGAGAATTCAGGGAGTTGCATTATGTCATATGCAGGTCACCCACCTTTCTTTACTTCATGCTCTACAGGCGGTGGTAATGCAACCTCTACTGAAACCTGGGGAGCTACAGGGGGCTCTGTTTCAGGCTCCTTTTCTTCTTCCTCCTCTTCTCTCTGCCCATTCTCTTGGCCCTCTGCAGGTACTACCTGTAAAGAGGAAGTCTGTTAAGCATGAAGCTGGTATATCTGCCACTTCTGGTTCTGTGGTAGGAGAGCACAGAATCAACAAAGCATGTTCCTTCCACTACAAGAGATTAAGTTCACTTCCAAAAGATACTGGGCCTGTTAGCACTCCAACTTTGCTACGAAGAAAACAAAAATAGGAGTGAGCAAACAGTTTCTGTGAAGGGCAAAAGAGTAAATATTTCAGGTTTTCTGAGCCATACAGTCTGTTACCAACTATAATACTACTATAATATTGTAGTGTGAAAGCAACAGCCATACTTATATTGCCAAAACTCATTGCCACTGTGTTGGAACTAATGCAAAGCTGACCATTCAGCAGGTTTTCAGAAGGCTCTAAATTGCATGGGAAGAGATGGCCCATCTTTCTCTTGCAGGGCAACTGATTTATTCAAATACCTAGAGGTGCCTTTTTTGAGTTAGTGCAACTCCTTACAGACTATGTCACAAGAGCTCCACCAAAGCAGCCACAATCACGAGTAAAAAACCTAATGTGGCTGACAGCAGATTGAAATTGGTAATCTGATGAACCTTGAGGGCACGAGAGGGATCAAACATCAATTAACCAAACTCTGTGAAAGATGGCAGGTTTCCCTTGCAGGACTTTATCTTGGCTCCTGAGCTACATGATCTGTGTTCAATGATGCTTCACTAAAAAGGATGAAGAAGTCTTACCTGGGTGACTGTTCGGCAAATCTTCAGCCCCTTGTCATGGGTCCCATCATCACCATTTCGTTCCGTTTCATCCTCAGAGATGCGGGAATCATCAGCATGAAGATCCACAACAGCCTCCTGCCCCGCCAGGGGTTTGATGTCGGGGATGAGGCTCTGGGACACAGATACGCCCCCACCCCGTTATACTGGGCCCAAGCCTACTCCCACCTTAACAGGTCTCATCCTCCCTTCCCTGGCTCCTCCCACCTCACCTTGAGTGATTCAGTGGTGATACTGATGGAGGGTCTCTTCTGTGTCGTGGCTGTGCTGGCTCCCCAACGTCGTTTCCGACCAGGCTGGCCCCCCTCTGTGTCACTGTTTCCAGCTGGCACCCCCTTGGTAGCTGCTGTCCCCAAGAAATAGTACCCAACAGTTAGATGAACTCAGGCTTTCTACTAAGTCACACCACACACAACACCCACCAAGAAGCCTTTGGACGGCATTTTAGTAAAAGGTTAACTGAAGGAAATGATGTTTGGAGACTAAGTAAAGAAGGCATGGCTTCAGAGTGAACAAAAGAGGCATCTTCTGACAGACGGGTATGACAAATTAAGACAGAAAGGGTGGTGGTTCACTAACTTGGTAAGTAGTTTACATTTTCAGTGGCAGGTAACCATGTCTAAAAATAGAGGGAAAGACTGAGAATGTGGGACTCAGAACAAACAAGAGGACTGATTTCTTTTCATAGATTGATACTTAAGTTATAATATGTATACTTCAATCAATCTACAAATAGTTCTATATTAAGAAAATGTTTAAAAATTATACTAGTGATAGTGAGGTGTAGGCTTTTCAATTTTCTTCTGTTCATAGTTCATACAAAATAAATGTAAAATGGTAAGAATTCCCATCATAAAAAGGAGTCTCTCAAACCCACTCCTGATTCTTGAATGTTCAGGTATGTAAAAGGTATCTTCACTAGATGAGTAATTCCAGAGAGATATAAAGTGAAAATGAGATTTTATTTCCCTGTGAACTCTAATTTTTATGGTATTCTGACCTTTATGAACGATTTGGGGTAGACTTACAGACAACGGAGATCTTCCTCTTGAATGATTTAGGCAGCAAGCTCTGTATAGAGAAGAAAAGGGGAAAAGAGAAAGAGACACACCCCACAGAGAGGGGGGGAGGAGGTTAGATGGAGCAGCCTTAGCACAAGTTCCAAAGACACAGAAAGAGACACAGAGACAGACAGAGACCAAACAGAAGCAGCAAACGGCAAAAATGAAGCAGAATCAATGCAAGTTAGGGGGGGGGGAACCCAACAAAAACAAAACACCAAAAACTAAACATCACAGCAAGAAAGTCATCTAGTCCATACTACACCTGTGTTATTAGCTTAACCAGAAATAAGCTGGCATAAGAACTGGGTAGCCCCTTAGCCCGTCAAAGGAGGTTGGGAAGACTCCAAGTACAGTAACTGTGCCCAGAATGAAATAAACTAGTCTTGCTGGGTCTCTACTTACTAACATAAGGAAACAAACTTGAGGATGGCAAGATCAGTAAGACAATCCTCCTCCTTCTTTGTGTCCAGACTGACTTGCACTGACAGTGGCACTAGGTCACCTGACTCTCCAGATGCCCACCGATAAAAAAGTCTCATCTCCAGTGAATCTGGTGCTGTCATTTAAGAGCAAAGTGCCAGCAAAAAGTATTTAAGTGCTTTAGTGAAAGAAAAATTTCTTAAGGAAAGACTATCTCCAGGGAGATTTGTGGACCTTTCAAACACCTTACATGGCTCTAGCAGAGCCCTGTTTCCTTTTCAATCAAAGATCATGTTTTAGTGTCTCTGTCAGGGACTACAAGGCAGTTTAGGGGGCAAGTCTCTACCTTAAATGTTCAGTGGAAGAAAAAACTATGGGCAGAGCAAGAAGGGGGGAGGGAAAGCGAGAAAAGGGAAACAGGAAACTTAGATTTAACTGCTTATTTCTGGAAAAACTAAGACCACCCTACTATCTTTTTAAGAGTTAGGGTAGGATCCTCTTGATGAAATCTATTTTCTCCACCCACCCCCAGCCCAGTTTTTGTCGTCTAACCAAGTCTCCTTGGTTTCCATTAAGGGCCAGCTTGACCCCTAGCTGGGCCACTTTCGATGGGTGTTAGTGAGAGGATAAAAAACAAAACAAAAAAAACCCTTAATTAAAACAGGAAAAACATTAATCAAATAAATAAATTAATTAAAAAAGAAACCAGGAAAATAAAAAAATTAAAACGAAAAGATACAAAAGGAAAAGGAAAAAAAAAAAAAAGAGAAGAAAATAAAGAGGAAAATAAACTAGGAATATGACAAATGTTCCAGGTACCATCTCACACCTGGGATCTTCAGTTCAGCCAATCGCACCTCACTGTGTACTGTATCTAGTCAACCGACGGTCCAATCAGAATGAGCCCTCCCTGCTAGGCGCTGTGCAATTGGTGGGGGGTTGGGTTGGCAAAAAAGGTGGGCGCACGGCGTGGTGGTCAGCACGGCATTGCCAGAGTCCTCCCAGGGGCGCAGGGGGGGCGGGAGGGAAACGTGTGAGGGGACACTGCCCAGTTTCCATGATGTTAAGACAGTTCATTGGCGGTGGCCAGGTTCAGCCAGGGGCAGAGGGGGGAAAGGGAGTTATCAGTCCCAGCCCTGGAGGGGCTTCAACTTGTAGTCCCTGATGAGATGTGGCCTGTGAGTAGCAGAAATGATCCTTGGCTTTTATTGTGAGGCAGCCAGGACCATGTATGTCCACCAGTGGCAAACTGCCACAATACCACCACTCAATACTTAGAATCCAAGTGATGGCTTCAGAGTCCCTTTCTCTTCTGCCTGTAACTGAGGAGGGGGTCCTCTCACCAAGTAGGATCATGGAGCCTCGGATGAAAGTAGCCTGGGGATAGCAGGTGGGTATCCCCAGGACTGGAAATATCAGCAGCAAGGTCAGAACATTTCTTCTGAGAGTTGTGTGTGGCATTTCCTCGGGGACTCCAACTGAGACAGTGGTTGCAGTCAGGTAGAAGTGAGCTCCTGCCTCCTGGGATGGAGAAGATGGAGCAACCAGTATGTGGTCCTTCAGCATGTACAGGAGGGACCAAAGGAAAGTCCATCTGATGAGCAAGTGGTTATACACAAGCTGGGTTGTCATCAGCATTAAATCTCTGGGGCTCAGACCCTAGACTCTTCTGCAAGGTTCCTTGTCATCACAGCTTCAAATGAGGACTCCACTCAGTATTTTACAGGACTGTACTGTGATCACATTGACTCTTTAGGTGATTCTGGTGCACTGGATGGGGATCCCAAAAGTCTGTAGCCAACAATGCAACTCACAGTCCTCAAAAGGGCAAGCGCATGTGGGCAGGTGCCCCAGCACTGATACAAGTTCTTCTTGGAGTGTCCCAAGTAGGGAGATAATGCAAGTCCACCCCAATTCAAATGTTTGGTTTTTTTTTGTTCTCAATACAAGTCTCTCCACAACAGTGCTCTTCTTAGCCCCCTGATATAAACAAGGCAGGGAGGCAAAAGGGGGCCCATCACTGGAGCCGGTATACATGCCCCCTCTGGCCAAGACACCTGGATAGCAGACTCGGCTTTGACTGGGCAGCTCAGTAGCAGCGGGTGGGTCCAGAGGAAGAGGCGGCATCAGCGATTGGCCAGGTGGGCAGGGTTATATTTTACGGGCGAATTACCGTACATGAGGTACTTGGACAAAGTTTTACGGGGAAGAAGGACCTTGTAATAAATAATATTCTGCACATCAAATCACTTTCACCGGCCCCCACCCCCGCAACACACACCAGAAAAATGCTACACACACAACAGTCCCTCCTCCCACCCATCCACCTCACTCCCAAACCCAGCTAATTCTTTTCTTTTACTCTAAAGAGTCAAGAAGACTTCGCTGGCTCTGATGGGAAGAACCCGCTGAAATGGGTGCAGGGCATAATTTAATTATATGTCAGAAAAGAGGCAGAGGGATCGGAGATAATGGGTATTCCGGATTACCCCAGATCCTGGTTTCAAAGTAGATACGTTATCTGCAAAGAGACCACTAGGTGGCAAATGAGGAGCAAAAATTCCTCAACATGGCTAATTTAGTAAGAATCACCAAAACCCACTAGATGGCGCTGAGCTTCACTAGGCTTTTAAAAAGGAGGGAAACCTAGAAGTTAGCACTCTTTGAAGCTTGAAAAAACAACAGGAAAATCTGAGCCTAGGTCTTAGGAAGAAAACCGTTAATTAATTGACTTTCCAGTTAAAAAAATTCCAAGAGTCTAGATTATATACTCTCCCACAAAAAAAAGGAAAGTAGAATGACTAGGCCCTGACTCCATCTCAGGCGGCTTCCCTTGCTAAATCAGCGAATTCTCCCTTGGCCCAACTCTGATTCAAGTCTCTGCCTTTTTCCTCTGTAACCTATCCCTCGGTGTAAGAGCAATCACCAGCATGGTCTACTCTTTCTCCTAGGTTCACCTCTACCCACCCACCCCAACAGGTGGCTTGGATATTTACCTCTTTCTTCTCCTCATCTTCAGCACTACCCTCAGGGCGGTCATCATTGCTGACTTGGTCTGCAATAGGCATGGGGGGCTCTGGAACCTCATTTTCAGGTCTGTTCTCAGTTGTGTCCATGTTCATTTCCTCCTTCTCCTCACTGACAGTATGAGGAGAGGTTGGGAGGGAAGGGCAGGAAAAGAATTAAGGGGAGAAAGCAAAACATTAGCTTTTGGGTCAGGAAACTCAAAATGCCTCCTCACTTGGGTGGGGCTGGTGGATCGCTTTCTGACCAGATCAGACTAAAAACCTAACCCCCAGGGGAAAGTGGGAAACACTCCTTAGAGGGTGGGAAACACAAATTAGTGAAACCAGATCCACCCACTGCCCAGATGGAATAAAGCTGCTGTGTGGGGGAGACAGGACTCTAACTGCTCTGCCTTAACTCACCAGAATACTCTTACATGAAGAGAAACATTCCACTTGAAAAGTCCCATGAAAGTGACTATGATTTAGCCACATCTATTCCCTGGCTACAGATAACTTTTATCTAGGAAAATTGCATTAGAAACTAGGGAAAGTCTGATTCCATAAAAAGACGTAGAAAGTATGGTCACACAGCTGTGGCAAATGTGTTTAATCAACTGCTTCATAAGTAAAGGTTTGTTAGGATCTAAAGACAACAGGAATAGAGAAAACAGTTGAGAAGGCAGGAAAAAAAGGTGGTCTGTAAAGGTTCACACTTCAACAAGGCCTTTCTCTTATCCACCAGGAAAAATTAAAACTGCTGAAGAGTTTAAAGCTGAGACCAATCACGCCACTTTTACACTGAAAGACACAAGAACTGTTCTTACATTCTGCTTTCATCCAGTTTCAGAACCCACTCCCTCATTCCATCTTACAAGAAATACAGCAAGCCAGCATCTGTCAGGACACACCCTCCCCCACACCATACATCTTCCCCCAACAGTCACAAACCCATAACCCCCCAACTCTGAACCACACAAGTTTGCTTCCGTGTCAGGCAAAGAGTTCCAGAGATTCACTTCAGATAAACTATCTTCCCATCTTCTTTTTCTGTCTTCATTCTTAACTTATACCTCACTCACCTTCACTCAAATAGTAGGAGGAAAAAATGAAACCAAGATGACCTGGGGCCTAAGCCTCAGGAAAAGGGAAACCAAACCTCCCAGGAAGATAACCACCACCAGAAAATCCAGCATTCTCGACAGGGCTGGCACACTCTGAGGTCAGAACAGCCTCCCTGAGCAGTCAGGGAGGGACGCATGAGAAGGGGGGAGGGGAGGGGAAATTCAGAACTGTGCCCCTAGCTAACAGGCCCAAACAGAAACACTCAATTCAACTGCTTAAGGCTACAGAAAAGGTTTATCCACAAAGTACCTATTTCCCACTCTGAGAGGCCAAGTGGGGCCAATTAGAAACTGGGCAGGAAGGACAAAGGAGGAAGGCAGAATGACTGAAAACAAACCAAAACAAAAAGCGGAATGAAAGTCACGGGGAAAAGAAAGAAGATGAGCGATGGGGAAAAAGGGATATGTGGAAATGTGAAGCTCTCACCCTTCTTTGCTTTCTGATAACATGATTTTTTTTTCTCCCCCTGGAAGTGCTGTTTATCCCTTTCTGGAATGAAGAAATAACAAAAACCAAACAAAAAAATCCTAAAAAAAACAAAAATAAAACACAAAATACCTTCCTTGTTTCAAGATCCCACCACCTCCACCCCAACCACCCAATCCAGAGAGAGAAAATCGAGATGCAGCAAACTGGGGAATCCAAAAAATGGTAAATGGAAGGGGAGGTGGTGGCGGTGAGGGGAGGCTAAAATAGATCTGGCTTTTAAGAGATAAGCGTTAAGTTCTCACGGCAAACCCCGAGTTCGGCTGGGCTGGTCTCTCTGGAGGTGGAGGAGGTAGAGGGCCAGGCTGCTGGTAGTGGCTGGCTCTATTGTACTGGCGGAGCGGCAGCGATCAGCCGGAGACATGCAGGGGAGCCATCTTGCCACTTACCCAGCAGCCTGTGTGAGCGGATGGGGGAGGGCCCTGCTGCAGCAGGGGAGGGAGCCGAGTGAGCAAGGCCTCACTCAGAGGGAGGGCAGGCCTCAGGCGCTGACTGCTGGCTCAATAGGCCTGGCCTTTTTCCTTCTTTTCTCAGGTTACAACAGCTACCTAGGCCTAATCCCACAGAGAGGGTGCTCTCTTCTCATCTCCCTGGGGGCAAGTGTGGGGGCTGGGTGGGAAGGACAAAGTTACAGCTGCCTGCTTGGAAGATTCCAGAAAATAAAACAGGGAGTTGGGAGTGAAAAATGCAGTAAAGAGAGATAACAAAGTTAAAATGCACATACAACAGAGGGACAGGAACAATTTTAATGGCCCACCCTCTTCATGGGAAATCAGAGTCTGAAAGGAGATGGGAAGGGAACCAGCACCACCAATCAAGGTAATAACTGGCTGCTCATTCTATTATGACACTGCACTACTATTCTAATTGGCTTTTTCTCTAGGAAAAGAAACATATAAGCAGGGAAAATTCCTTTTAAAGTATCAGCAGAAAGGGGGTGAGGGCAGGTCTCTGAAGAGTTAACAGACAACTTGGTTTCATACAGTTTTTAATAAGGTCTTCCTGTCCCAGGTCCAGTGGACTCAGAAAAGGATAAACAGGGTGTGGGGACCTTGGGTGGTTGAAGCACAAAGGCCAATTCTTGGAGCAAGGGCAGTAAGGTAAAGTCTCTGAAGTAGGCTTATGAAGACACTGAAGCAAGAGGGCTGTATTAAGGGCAAGGGGGGAAATGATGGGCAGAACATGAGTGAAAAATAAGATCCGGCCATCACACCAACAATTAAGTGGCTCTGAACCAGCAGATGCTCAAAATGCTTACGTGTTGACTGCCAATGGTGCTTCTCTCGTACTTTAGTAGCAACAGTAATTTAACCTTAAGACAAGCTTCTGAGAAATTAAATTCCACATCTCATTTCCAATCTAGAACTTTCCTCCCTGTTGCTTAAAAATTTAAAACTGTATGCCAATTTCATGCTCCAAGTGGTCTTAATTTATATTTTATTTTAAAAGAACCTTTCCTGTCTCCTCAGAAATCTAGCAGTCAAATATGAAGATTCTGGAAAATTATTAAAAAGATATATTTTTGATTGTCAATGGTGTACCTGTGCCTCCATGAGGGAAATAACCCTCTCCTTTCCCAATCATGCCTCTCTACCCCTCAATTTTTTCTGGGCCCTTTTTGCTACCTCTTCTACCTTTACTCCCCAGCCCTCTTAATACTCCTCCCCATATCAAGCCAGAGGGATATTTCCTATTCGCTTACGCTATCCGTCGATCTATCCCTAATAAACTTGGAGGAGTCCTAGCCTTAATTTTATCCATCATCATCCTTACTATCTTTCCACTTCTCCATACCTCTAAACAACGAAGCCTCATATTCCGCCCAATCAGCCAGTTCCTATTTTGAGTATTAGTAGCAGATCTATTTACACTTACTTGAATCGGAGGACAACCAGTAGAGCACCCCTACATCATCATCGGCCAACTAGCATCAATCTTATACTTTGCATTAATCCTCGTAATTATACCTATCGCTAGCCTAATTGAAAATCACATACTAAAATGATAATCTAAAATCAAGTCCTAATAGTATAACAATTACTGTGGTCTTGTAAACCACCAATGGAAATTAATTTCCTTAGGACATCAGGAAGAAGATAAGTATCCCACCTCCAGCACCCAAAGCTGGCATTCTAATTAAACTACTTCCTGCTTATTTACACGCTATGTACATCGTGCATATATTGTATCTCCCCATACATATTATATATATACATTAACAAGTCCACCCTTATCCTTCAAACCATGCTTACCATCACCCTTATCTTTCTATTATCACCAAGCTTCGAGAAACCAACAACCCTTCCACCTTATACCTCTCTGCTCGCTCCAGGCCCATTAAATGTGGGGGTTTCTATAATGAAACTATACCTGGCATCTGGTTCTTTCTTCAGGACCATCTCACCTAAAATCGCCCATTCTTTCCTCTTAAATAAGACATCTCGATGGATTAATAACTAATCAGCCCATGCTCACACATAACTGTGGTGTCATGCATTTGGTATCTTTTAATTTTCGGGGTGCCTGATTCAAATGGGTTACCAACCTTAATACAGTCAAATTGATTGAAGCCAGACCCAACATGAAAATGTTCTTCGAGCTCATATTAAATTCAGGTGTTATTCAGTCAATGGTTACAGGACATAATTTTTTTTATACCTAATTTCCCAATCACCCACGTGCACACATACGCACACACCCGTGTATATGCATACGCACACACGTGTACGTTTTCTTTCAAGTATTAGGTTTTCTTACGCAAACCCCCCTACCCCCTTACGTATCCAAAATTAGTTTGCTGCTAATTTATCTTGCCAAACCCCCAAAACATCAACAACATTAAGGATAGTAAGGCCAAATATTAACTTAATATTTATATTTAGCTACGCTTGACCCCAACTAATACTATAGTACTACTTAAATAATTTTATTTCCTTTTTAAGAGCCATGTCCCTAGATCCGAAAATTCAAAATTTTTTAAGTTAATGTAGCTTAATTGAAAGCAAGGCACTGAAAATGCCTAGATGGATTCACTGAACCCCATAAATACAAAGGTTTGGTCCTAGCCTTATTATTAGTTGTCAGTAAGATTATACATGCAAGTATCCACTAACCAGTGAAAATGCCCTTTTACTCGCTCTACCCAGAACGATCCCCAAGGAGCCGGCATCAAGCACACAACTGTAGCTCAAAACCCTCTTAACACACCACCAGGGGGGTGTGATTTAGAAATCTATGGTTTGTTGGGTTTTTTTTGGTTTTTTTTTTTTTAACAGGTAAATTTTATGTTACACAGAACATAAAAAAAGAGGGAGAACTCTGCAATCAGGGTGGCTAGGATCCAGCCCTGTCCCTACCCCATTACAAGTTAATGCTGGGCATGTTCCTGACCTGTGGTCTGTTTCTTAATCCATAAAGTGAGGATAATAACATTACCTAGCAAACGGAACAGTATCTGACACAGAGTATGATTTAATTAATGTTAGTGGTTATAGTTTGGCTTTGACAACATCTTAAGGTAAAGGTATATATAAATGCACATATACTTGACAGGCCATTATCTCAATTAATATTACCTCTGGAATTTTTTAGTACCCTCAGAGAAGATTTCATTCTCTAATGCAAAGGTATTCAGTGACTTGTGAGTTTTCAAGCAATGCCTCTATCACTCTGCAATCATCACTGGATTACTTGCTTACCACCCTCTACTCTGCAGAGCTTCTTAAAAGCAGGGATTGCATCTCTTGTTTCTTTAACCTAAGGTGTCTGATACAAGAGATATTTCTGAATTAGGGTGTCATAGTGAAAAGTTACAAAAAACTTGTTAAACTAAAAGTTGTATTTTTTTACTTTATAATCTCTTTAGGGAGTATTACCTTTAATCATCTTAAAATAAATCTCTCCTGACCCAAAGCCCTAAAGTACTTTCAGCTCCATAAAAGAATTATCTTTGGAGAATTTTGCTACTGGAAAATTTTCCAAGAATAAAATTTTCCTCATGTTCACCCTGGCCTTCTTAAAGACACAGCAGATGTGTGGCTTCTATTTCCCTGCAATTAATTCTGTGAGATCCAAGAATTCCCAGGAGTTTATTTGCAGAAGATAATTAGGAATCTTTGTTAGCTATGTGTTAGAGCTTTCCTTTGTCAGCTCTTTTTAACAAAACACATACCCCTTCCCCTTGAGTTTTTGAAAATTCCTAAAATATTTGAAAAATGTGTGAAAAGTACACGAGGGAAGAATTTCTGCCTATAATTAAAACAGAACACAATGCATTTATAGCCTATAAGAAAAAAAATCTATTTGGAGTTTCATACATTACAGTTTTTATCTGAATGTAAATGAGATTCAAAAAAGCTACTGGAAAAAGAAAATGTTATCTATTTTACAATTTCATTTATAAAAACCCATGAGAAGTTAAGGAACTAAAGCAAAAATTTAATTAAAAATAGCAAGAAATGATTACTCTCAAGCAATGAGACTTAAATATAAAATACTCAGCAGCATATCACTTCTAAGATAACTAAGGACAGTATGTATGGTGTCTTAATGTTCTCAGGTACCACTGTCCCAATAAGCAAATATGGAAACAAAATACTACTTTTTTCAGTATGCAAAATACAGGATACAGATACTATACATCCCTTGGAGAGTTATCGATTATACTGTCATACGGGTTAGGATCATTTCCTTCCTCTATACAGGCAGGCAAAAGGGAATTCTAGCTGTCTACACTGTAGGGAGCTGTGCTGCTAATCCAAAGGCTGTTTCTTTAGAAGTTCAACTCTACCAACAGCTCTAGAGGAGAAAGATGAGCTATCTCCTTTGTGCCATTTACAGTTTCAGAAACCCAAAGGAGGGTCAGCTATGAACAGATTCTGACTTAACAGCAATGAGAGAGATTCAGGCAAAAGAATAAATACACATAGTGACAAGATCATGAAGATATTATTGCCTGCTAGATTCCATCTAGAAAAATCTCTGTCTGATTAAACTACCACTGTGATGATACAGTTGTCCACATGAAACTCTCCCTCATACTTTTTAAGCGTAAAGAGAGTACCATTTTCTGTTGTATGAAAGCATTTTTCTTATTCTAGTGAAGCAAAAGACTAGATTTTTAAATAAACCTCAAATGAGATAGGAATGAAAGGTCACAAACTTCTCCTCCAAACAATGAAAAAGATACCCTTACCTCAAAAATCTAGCATTCCTCAGGACACAGTAAGAATCAGTATGGATTTTAATCCAAAGTACAACAACAAAAAATTAGGATATTTGTTCCATGTTGTGAGAGAGAGGTCCCTGTAGTAAAATATAATTTTTTTCTAACACTTGAGTAAAATCAATAGGCCAAGCTGGTTTTTAAAGCTGTGTGACTTTTTGTTAAGATAAGAAAACCAAGTTTAAATCATAAGTCGTCTTTTCCATTTAGTATTGATGACTCCACTCTTACCAGAAATACAGGCAAACTTCTCAAAGATTCAGTTACTGAAATCAATGCCTGAATAGGCTTTAGGTGTATCTTTTGGATGGGCTGCTGAACATAGCATCTGGCAGGAAGGCAGAAGCAAAGTAAGTAAGAAGAATATACATAAGCCACTTGTGCTTACTGGACTGCATTTCCAATCTTTATGTTGCTCCATAATTGTCTAGTAATAATGGACAATCTCAACTCGCCTTTGTGAAATCAATTAAAGCCACTTTTACCTGAGGAGAAAAACTGTACAGTCATGTCCCATATAACGTCTGATCACATATATGTTCATGGTTCCATAATGTTATATATGCAGCCCCTGAATTATGAACAATTATCTGTTCCCAAATCTATCTTTCAAATTTGTAGGCAATTTAAATGGGTATAAAAGGTTATTTAGTGTCAATCAACTGTTTTGGCTTAGTGTACAGTATATATTTTATCTTTCATTGAACACATTTCCAAACCATGCAATGTTTATCATAAAGTAGTGAATGCACTTGTTATTATAAATCATTGTTTGTATTAACTCAAATTTGCAATATAATAAGTTTTATGGCTGTCCACTATAGGTATGGGTTGCCTATAATCTGGAGACTGCCTGCATATAATACAGTATTCACACATAATCCAAACTGTTTATGTCCTATTTAAGAGTCTGTATCAGGGACCTTAAGCAGTACACAACTGTGGAAGACTCTAAGCTTCATTTGCTTTGGACTTAATAGGAAAGTCCAGAATAAAATTGCTTCTTTTAAAAACAGCATTAAGAGCCTTAATGCTTAAAAAAAAAAAAAAAGAAAGAAAGAAAAAAGAGAGAGAGCCTTAATGCTAAAATCTCAGATTCCCACAGAATTTCAGGGCTAATAAACCGATTTGCTTCTCAAGGTGCATAAGAGGCAGTTCCTCCTCATGCTCACTTAGTGCAGGCTGCCAACACCCACTCTGAAATGGTAATTACAAAGGGCATGCTATAATCTCATGGGATGGGAAAGGGAGGGGAAAGCAGGGCAGATACTATCTTTGATTGTTGTGATGGCTAGGGAATCCTGAACACCTTCCAGAATCCATGGACTTTTCATTTTATGCTCCTAGAAGAAAAATCCCCTCTCCAAAGAATAATGTATCCATCTCAAAAGGGGGAAAAAAAACTTTCCAAAGACATGGATTGAACGCCTTATTTTACAACAAAGGTAATAGCCACAAGATGGCAGTAGAGGCAAGAACAGAAGAATGGACAATATCAAGGCTGTATATTCCAGTGTAATAGCTACAGTGAAAGAATGGGAAAGGAACATTGAAAATACAAAGAAATAAGATAGTAATTCATGTCACTTGTCCACCACCCTTTGAAAATCAATATAAGGTAGTCTAAATGTTCCAGAAAAGTGTAAAATATCAGATGATTATACAGAAGGAATACTGGTAACAATAATACAGTATTGTTAAAATGGCATGAAAATATGTAGGAAATAAGTTTAGACCAACTGTCTATAGTATATTCTTCAAAACAGTTCAGGATTCTCAAAAGCCAAGTAATCTTACAATGCTTTATGGTCTCATATATTATGGGAAACCTCGTTAGGAGACCACAGGCAGGAATTCTGGCTCAATGGCTTCTTAGTTTAGAAATACCTAGCTGAGAATAATAAACAGCACACCTGTTTAATTCTAAAAATAACCTAACTTTAAGACAGATTTCTTAAGACTGAACATAAAAATAAAAGACTCACATTAATTACAAAGCTGCTATGATCCATCAAAGTATTTTGGAGTCCTATGAATAAACTTTCAACTTAATCACTCACAGTCTTTGCCATCCAGTCAAATCAATTCATACATGACCCTCTAGTAGGTTTTCCTGTATAAGAGAGGACTGTCTTTCTCTCCCAGAGCAGCTGGTGGATTTGAACAACCTGTCTCTGGGTTGGCAGTGCAATGCCTTTTACCCATTAGGTCACCAGAAATCCCTTCCAACTTATTATTGACCTTGTATTCTGTTACACTATATATGTGCTATAGTAGTTTAGCAGGCCATACTGTGTATTACTAAAATACACGTAATAATTCGGAGACAACGTATTGCTATGCTTTTTCTTTATAAACTTATCAATATCTTTATTGAACTGATTTCCCAAGCTCAGTTACAAAGGCTCTATTTGAGTTAAGGATTAAGCTATGATGCTCTGAGTCAATCCCTTACACTTAGTTTAGAAGCAGAAGTCTATGATGCCTGAAAAGAACTATTTTGGTTAGATAATTCCAGATGTGGTTTCTAATGAGAGTTGGTTCTGACTGGAAGGCAAGGAGTGTGAGTGACTAATTTTAAAGTCTATTCCTAGACCTCAAAAAGACTTTGATGGATCACACCAACTTTATAATTAACACAATGTAATTAATAACATTGGTTTCTTTATGCTACTTTTTGGGCTACTTTAAAAGTTTCTGGTAACTGCTCCTATCATTGTTTTTAGGTGCCATCCAGCTGAGTATGACTCATAGTGACCCTATGAAAACAGATCTGAACCCTGCACTATTATTCTGTGCCATCCTCACCATCTCTCAGATACTTGAGCCCAATGTTCCAGTCACTCTGTCAATTTATCTCACTAAGGATCTGCCTCTCCTTTACTGACTCTCCAACTTTCCAAGGATGATGTCCATTCCCAAGGACAGGCTCCTCCAAACAACATGCCTAAAATATGTGAGATAAAGCTTCATCATCCTTGCCTCCATAAAGAACAAGGTTTAGCTTCTGTTCAGATAAAGCTGTTTTAAAAGGAAACTAGAACTATATACTCAAAGAACCACAGAGAGCAGAGGCTACACACATTTCTAGCTTGTTATACTCCAGTCAAGATGCGGCACTTACACAGTGTGCTGAATCTGTTCTGATTCTGGTTGCTGAGAGGTCTGAGTCTCTGAGGTTTGGGGCTGTGTAGCAGTTGGTGGTTCTGCCTCTTCAGCTTCACACTTCTTTGGGCTCCCCTGTCAGGAGATAGCAAGAACAAACAGCAAAGTACTTAAATCTGATTGGCTCCTTTTCTTTACCTTGATGCTAGAAAAAGGCATGGTGGGATATATCATCCCAACACATAGCTCTACATATCTTAAATGTTATTTTAGAAAGCGAAATGGAAGAAATACGGTTTCATAAAATTTCTACATTGTTGTTGTCAGATGCTGTCGAGTCAACTACGACTCATAACAGTTCTATGCACAATAGCTCCAAACCCTGCTCTACTCTGAGCCAACTTCACTATTTCTGACACAACTCCCCTCATCACCTCAGTTACTGTGTCAATGCATCTCATTCAAGGACTTCCTCTCCTGAGCTGACCTTCCACCGTTCTAAGCATGATATTTTTCGCCAAGGACTAGTCCCTCTTAGCAATAAGCCCAAAGTATATGAGATAGTGAGGGAAGCCGAATATCAAAATTAGTAATAGTAGACCAAATGCTGTATCGGGAAATGAGGGAGGCTTAATACAAGCTGAAGGTCTCCTTGTGACACTAGGGCATTCCCTGGGAGTCAACATTGTTCTTAGTTTTTATCAAATGAATCCCTCCCTCTTGAGATTAACATAAAGAGGAACTTAGCCTTATCTGTAAAAGATTTCACCATTATCCTTTGTTTTGTACTTCCTTGTTTTTCTGTATAAATACTCAGAGAGGCATGGCTAGGTGCCTTCAGTCATGGGAACTGTTGGCCCCCTGTTTTTCACACTCTCTGTTCTATATCATTCCTGGCAGTTTGTCTCTTTATTATAAATTAATTCTATTCTTTGGGACCCTTGGTCTGCAACATTCTGGCGCCCGAACTTGGGACAAGGTGGTGGTTT